>NW_022611293.1:0-63675 GCF_004382195.2 Drosophila sechellia
CTTTATTTCAAGAATGTCAGCTTAAGACTACTGTACAGAGATTTTATCGGCTCGAAGTTAGTCGCGAGAAACGGGAATGTCTATTCGGTGTATTTGTGGGTGTGGGGTTTGATTTTTCTATATGTGTACAAAAGATTTCATGTGTTTGTGCATGTGCAAGATTGTATGTAAATTAATAAATCCTATCGTCCGGTGGTCCTCTCTTATAGGTGACTCCGTTGTATAGGTGTTATGCGTGTCGTCTCCTTTGGCTGGGCGAAGACGTCTTAGGAAGATTAGGATGGAGGGCGTGACTTTGCCCCCGTGGTCTTTCGATGGCCTTTTGGCTCAACGAGAATGTTTAATTAAAACAATTGGTGTTTTACGGCCAAGTGCCGGAGTAGCTGGTCTTTATTCTTAAAGTGCAAGCTTAGAACTGAATACAAAAGAATATGAAAAGTGTGGATCTACCCTAGCTCCAATGCATCACGCCATAAACCCATGGTCGGCAAGCCGACTCAGCATTTATGCAACACAGCTTGGTACCCCGGATAAGGGGTGTCCAATTGCTGTTGCTGACCGTTCGCAGCGCAGAGCGCTGAACTCCGTTGGGGCGCGTCAGCATTGTTTATATGTGGCAACTTAGTTGTTAACTACCCCCCCCCCTAAGATTTTGACCGTCCTCGTTATATTAAGTTTATCGATGGTATGTTGTATCTCAGCGGAAGCTCGCCTTCTCCTTAGTGCCAGAAAAAGGATGAGCGAACCAATCAGACCAACGTTAAGGATTACTCCAGCCACGAACCAAAGTTTGGGGGAACCCGCGCATCAACCTCGTCTTTGAACCCTTGGATAAAGCGCAGGTTGTCGTTGTTCATGCGGTGTAGCAGAGGCATGCTCAGTGCCGGGTCATGGCCGACGATGTTCAGTAGTGGCGATCTTGCTACGCCAGGCTGCTTGTCTATTGTTTTCCGGAAGTTTACGAACTCCGATCCGTTGATGATAGCTGATCGTTCGAATGTAACAAGATGTGTTCCTTTGACGAGTACCTCTGGGCCGCCGTCCGTGCTGATGCGGGCTGTTGCCTCGTTGATGATGACTATGCCGTCATCTATAGGCATTACTGCCCTAAGGTGGCTGGATTGCGTGTGGCATTGGGCTGTATTTCCCGCATGGAGTGAGCGGGCGCAGGTTTCGCGTCGAGACCGCTCGCAGAAGGTGCTGTGCGTGGTCTCCATGCATTCGGTGACCGAAAAGGTGTCTTCCTCGCACTCTGCTAGGATGTCTTCATCGAGTCGCAGGATTGTCTGGTAATGTGATACTGGGTATACGAGAACCTTCTTACATCTGACCTTCACCCTAGGATAGGCTATTAGTATGTGAATAATGCTATCGGACTGAAGAACCCTAATCTTAGAGGCTTCTAATAAGCTAACTATTGGAGTGTCTTGTTCAATTAATGAGCTTAAATCGGCATGATTAAGGATTGTGGGATTTACTATGTTAGCTTTTGCCAATGTTATTGTGAGAATTAAATTTTGGATCTCTGTTGTCAGCATTCTATTTCTCGCTAGTAGTGCCTCGTACAGATGCGGGGTGTCGACCAAGTCGTTGTTTCGGGCTTTAATAATTTTGTTCACGGTGTCGGTCAGTTTGTTTATTTGTATTTGGGTTTCGGAATTTATATTAATTTGTCTGGAGTTGGAATCCACTAGCTGAGCTTCGGTCATTTTGATCTTTAGAAAATCTGAGGCGTCGGGAGTTCCCGCAACTACCTTAAGAGCCGTACCTAAGAAGTCTAGGCTTCTAGCGATACGGTGATGTATTTTTAGAACGGACAACAAGTTTATAAGGTGATCTGTATCGACGTCTAACAACTTTCGCATATGCGACTGTGGAAAGGAAGCGGACAATTTCTTTGTTTCATCTACCATGTAAATATAATCAGACAGGTTGCTCGAATGTCTCAGGCAATTTCGATGCTCAAACACCAGTACATCTCCGTCTACGACGGGAATGTAGTTGGCGTGGGAAAAGTCGGTAATCCGAGCACTTGCCACTGCCAGGGTGATGAGTGTTATGAGGGCGAACCTGCAAACCAAACGTAGAATAAGACCACGGCATATTAGCTTAAATCAGGCCTACTACTGGAAATTTATATAAATTTGCCTCCTCGCCCTCTAAGTTTAGTTGCTGCTATTTAAAGACGAATAAAAAAACATAAGGAATATCTTAAAGCTAACTAAAAGTGGGGGGACCTATTTTAGGTTGTCCTTATGGACCACCCTCCCCTTAATAAGAACAGACGTTCCTAGGTCTGCCTGCACTGTTTGTTCTGTGCACAATGGTGTCAGTTTGTTTCCAAGCCTTTTATTGTTTTTGACAAAAACCTCGTCTCCTACCTCAAAAACACGGTTTTGTCTAGCTGGGTTGCATCTTTCGATGTTGTTCTTCTGGGCCTTTATCAGCTTGTCTCTAACGCCTAGGCAGCGATCATCGGAACCCGAGTGGAGGATCTCGACCGGTTTCTCCTGAGTGACAGAATGTAGGGTCTTATTGTACTCTACCGTTGCCCTTAAGATTAACTCTGTCGTATCGCTGATTTTCTTGTCTAGTTTAAGACACCTGGCGATTTCTGTCAAGGTGCTGTGGAACCGTTCCACTTGACCGTTTGACGAGCTGTGCAGAGGGGCCGCGTTCACAATGTCAATGTGGTAGCTATTCTTAAGTAGCGAGGTGACGGTTTCAGAGTTAAAGGCGGCTTCATTGTCGCAATATATTGTTCGGATTTTTGGGAACACATTTACGAGTTGAAGCAGGGGCCCCGTGACGTCCACTATTGTTCTGGACAGCACTGGTTGCACTATTGCAAACTTTGAGAATTTGTCAACGCATGTTAAGAATTGCTTCTTATCGGTTGAAAAAATATCAATGTGCAACATTTCGCCGGTATAGCTAGGTATGGGTGTCTCTCCGAGCTCCTGTTTTCTAGGGTGCCTGTCATATTTGGCCTTGGTGCATATTCTGCAATTTGCGACCACTTCCTTTGCCAGGCTGCTCATTTTGGGGAAATAATAGTCGCGCAGTACTTGCTTGGTATTTTCCTGAGCCGCCCTGTGTGCACGATTGTGTTCTGTCGTGATAATTTCCAACTGCTCATTTCTATTGGTAACGTCTATCACCATATTCTTACAGTATCGAAACTGCGTAGCCGGGAAATGAGAAATTAAATCGTGTTGAAAACTTGCCAGGGTGGGCAGATCGCAGTGTATCGCATTCACGACTTCGGGGTTTACTACCTCCTTCAGCGTTTCTAAAATGGTGCTTTTGTCGGTAAAATTGATTAAGTGGCGAGTTTTACTACGAAACAATACCAAGCTTCGCTTCAGTCGGAAACGTGCTTCTTCTATAACAATCTGATTTCTGAAGCAGTTCACCGGTTGGTCTGTCGTTTCGACCGTGTATGTCAATGACAGTTCGCTGTGAATAGTCGCAGCGTCTGACTGAGGCTCATTTTGTAGGGCATTGATGTTCTGCCTAGAAAGAGCGTCAGCCACATGGTTGTCTTTACCCGGTTTGTAGTGGATTTTTGCGTTATGGTCATCAATGTACGCTTTCCATCTTTTTATCTTCGGGTTTGGGTTCCGATCGGACACCGCGAATGTCAACGGCTGATGGTCCGTATAAATATTTATATCGCGAGTGCCGTAGAGGTAGTGCTGTAACTTGCCTAAGGCCCACACTATGGCCAACAATTCTCTTTCATTTGTGGCGTAGTGTGACTCGCTTTCTTTTAGGGTCCTGGAGATCATAGTGATGGGTCTTTTATCTTGCGATAAAACCGCACCAATACCGTTAGCAGAAGCATCCGTCGTTAGATCGAATGGCTTCCTAAAATCGGGGTATCTGAGAATTACATCTTCAGAAGCCAAGACGTTTCTCAGCCTCTCAAATGCATCTCTCTGCAAATCACCGAACTCGATAGGAGTTTTCTTAGACATGTGTTTGCTGATAGAGCCGTTTACTCCTTTCAGCAAGTCCGTCAAGGGCCTCGCGATCGCCGCAAAGTCCTTCACGAAGCAACGGTAATAACTAGCCAAACCCAGAAACGACCTTAGCTCATACAAATTTGTAGGCTCTGGGTATTCCTTTATGGCCTTTACCTTTTCTGGGTCGGTTTTTGCACCTCCATTGGTAACAATGAACCCCAGATATTCAACACTCTGCTTAAAGAAGTGTGTCTTTTCGCTGGATACCTTCATGTTGGCATTGCACAGGCTTTTTAAAACCCAATCTATATGCTTGACGTGGTCATTTTCGTTTTCGGAAAAAATAATGACGTCATCTACGTAAACATAGCACGATTTGCCAATTTGCTCTCGTAGGACGTCGTCGATCGCTCTTTGGAAGATGCTTCCCGCATTCTTCAATCCGAACGGTAACCGACAAAACTCATACTTTCCGCCGTTTACCGAAAAGGAGGTCTTTTCACGGTCATGTTCGGCCAAGTATATCTGGTGGTAGCCGGACTTTAGATCTAACGTCGTAAAGTACTTAGCTTTTCCTAAGTTCGCCAGTATCATGGGGATGTTTGGCATTGGGTACTTATCAGCGATGGTCTTTTCGTTAAGTTTCCTAAAGTCTATAACCAAACGCTTATTTTTGTTCCCCAATTCATCGTGGCCTTTTTTGTCCACAACCCAAGTTGGGTTGTTGTACGGCGACTTTGAAGTTCTAATGATGCCTTTCTGCAGTAAGTCTGCGATTTCTCGCTTGACGAACTCAGACACGCCCATGGGATGCGGGTATAGCTTGGAGTATACCGGCTTATCATCTGTAGTGCGAATTGTGGCAACAACAGAGGTGTTAAACGGAAGTGCCTCGTCAGAGGCTGAAAACGCCTTAGATCTGCTTTCGATCATACCTCGAAATTGCGTCTTTACAGGCTCTGGTACGGCGATGTCATTTACGTTAGTAAAATTAACATTATCGCAATTATGATGCTGAAGCTTCTCAGAAACAGAACCATAATTTATCGTACCTTTCTTTGCGTCGAGTTTTGCTCCCACCTGAGCTAGGAGGTCAAACCCTACAATACCATCGAATGGTGACAGTGCGTCCAAAAGGAAGAACGCAGATGTTTTTCCAAAAATATTCATTAAACATTTTTGGTGAACCCTGTTAGAGCCATGAATGGAACTAACCGTGAAAGGGGAATCGACGGGCACCACATGTTTAAGCTCCTTTACGGGCTTGATGTAGTTTTTTGCCGCCCCTGTGTCGATTAAAATTTTTAGTTGCCTCCCTTGCAGCTGTCGTTCAATGAACGGCAGTCGGGAGCGTTCCCTAAAAAATTGATCTGATCATTTTCGTCAGACTCGTCATCTATCTCGGTAATGGCCGCTGCGGCCGCGCCATCATATTCGCTGTCATTTTTATCGTCAGCCTGTTGCATGGTGTTCTGCAATCTCTGACGCCTCTGACCTGTCAAGCGTGCGGAACCGAATCTTTTCTGGCCCCGAGCACTCTCGGCCTTGGCGTTTGTAGGCTGACCGCTTCCAAACGAGATCGGTTGCCTACGTTGGATTACAGTGGAGCCTAACTCCATAGGCTCAGGTGACTGATTCCGAGAGGAGTTATTACTTTGGGCAGAATTATTTTGCTTACCCTGCTTCTTGTAAAAATGGGGGTTTCTGCCTTGGCTATCCTCGGCCCTGCTGTATCTTCCCTGCGGCTCCCTTGAGCGGTTCCGATCTTTTCGGTGCTGATAAGTGCTTGCCTTGTCCTCTAAAGCCCTCGCATATGTGGCGGCAAAATTAGTGCGCTCTATGGTAGCCTCGGATTCCCTAGCCAAGGCTAAAGCTGAGGGCAAATCCTTGGGCTGCGCCGGCAAGACTATGGCTCTCAAGGGCTTCCTAAGACCGGCAATGAACGCGTGGAGAGCATCCTCTCTAACTTCATTGTTAAACAGAATAGCACTACCCGGTTCGTGAGTCATAACGATCTTGTTTGTTATTAACGTCAACCGTTTTTCTACCTCGTCATAATACTGCATTAGGCTAAGGTCTCCTTGCCTAACTGTTTCAAGTCCCTGCCGAAGTACACGCAGCGACGTTTTGTCCGCGTAGGTGCAATCTAGTCGAGCAATAATAGCATCGAAATTTAAGACTGTGTTATGGGCAACTAGTAGCCCTCTCGCTGACCCCCTAATTTTGTTTCTGATAATCGAGACGGCCTGATAATGCGCCTCGCTACCCTCATATCGTTTGAAGATTTCGTACGCGTCTACGGCTGACTGCCGCCATGACACATAGTCGTCCTGCTCCCCCGAAAAATCTGGCAATGTCTTCACAATGTCCAGCTTGACTCCGCATGGTATGCTGGGGTCTGGTTGTATTTTCTGGTATGCCTCTATTTGTGGTGCTTCTACACGCAAGCTCTGCATTTGTTTTTTAACTTCATCTAACTGTGCCTGGAACCTTTGATTTAGTCTGCTTTCCTGTTCGGCCAAAGCCTGGTTAACAGCTCCAGCTATAATAGCTTGTAGCTGTGCGGCGTCCATGGCTGCAGGGCTATCTGTAGTATTCGGACAAAAACCTACTGATTCTAAATCAAACTCGTCGTCACTATCGCGCTCGACTTTAATGTCTCTATATGCCGCCCAACTCATTTACCATTGGTTGACACCTCGCACATATATTTCACTATCTAAGTGCGCGAGAAATGGAAATCGACAAAATTTTCTTTCAAAAGAACAGGCTTGCGCAAAGGAATAATTTATTTACTATTTATTATTTATTATTTATTCCTTTGGGCAGCAATAGCTCACAGTAACTTGGGGTATGCAACGGTAAATAACACTTTGGTAAAAGTATGCAACGGAAATTCAACTTCCTAAAAGCACGCAGCAATAGCTCACAATAACTTGGGGTATGCAACGGTAAATAACACTTTGGAAAAAGTATGCAACGGAAATTCAACTTCCTAAAAGCACGCAACAAATTGTTAGCTTTCTATTTTTTATTTATTTAATAATCGAAGACTGCCGAATTAAATTCACTCATTGAACTTACATATTTTCCTCTCTTAACTACCCTGTTAAGATACTCTAGGTCCGTAATAAACGCTGGGCGCCAATTAATAAATCCTATCGTCCGGTGGTCCTCTCTTATAGGTGACTCCGTTGTATAGGTGTTATGCGTGTCGTCTCCTTTGGCTGGGCGAAGACGTCTTAGGAAGATTAGGATGGAGGGCGTGACTTTGCCCCCGTGGTCTTTCGATGGCCTTTTGGCTCAACGAGAATGTTTAATTAAAACAATTGGTGTTTTACGGCCAAGTGCCGGAGTAGCTGGTCTTTATTCTTAAAGTGCAAGCTTAGAACTGAATACAAAAGAATATGAAAAGTGTGGATCTACCCTAGCTCCAATGCATCACGCCATAAACCCATGGTCGGCAAGCCGACTCAGCATTTATGCAACACAGCTTGGTACCCCGGATAAGGGGTGTCCAATTGCTGTTGCTGACCGTTCGCAGCGCAGAGCGCTGAACTCCGTTGGGGCGCGTCAGCATTGTTTATATGTGGCAACTTAGTTGTTAACTTGTACAATGCTTGTAAGCGTAATATGTGAAGCATATTATGCTACTTCCCTCCCCTTAAAAGGAAGCTTATGCTTGCAATGGGCTTGACGCATATAATCTTGGTAATGCAGTTGGGTTAGTATCTTGTGTTTCAATAGTTGTTTTTGTTATTTTTAGTTTTAATACAAACTTTTAGATACAAACTATACAAAGCGTGAGGCTAATGAGTGATACGATAATAAAGCCTGTAATATTATTATTTGATATTAGTTTTACAATGTCCTTATGTTCTATTGGTTTTATTTTTATTAATTCGATGGGTGTGTACAATAGCGTTAGAGTTAATTCGGGACTCAGCTGATTTTCGTTTAACGTTATTTTTCCTATTTTGATTTTACATTGTTTTATTGTTATTATTTTGTTGCCGTTAATTATTACATTTTTATTTATTTCTTGGCAATCTCGTTCTATAATAGTATTTTTTTTTTTTTTTTTGTTTTTTTTTTTTTGTATATTCCAAGTAAGGATATTGTTTCGCTCTACATATTTAATTTAATCTGGTTAACTGTTGTAGGAATGAAATTGCATATTGGTTGAGTGTTTCAAATAAATATTTAAATTCTGTCTATTTGTCTGGTGTAAAGTTATTCCGCCAAGTTCTCTTCGCATTTTATTGTATAAAAGGTCAATTTGAGGAATGTTAGTGTAGTTAGTTATTTTATTGTTGAAATAGTGAGTTAGGTTATCTATATCGGAAAGGTTTACGTGAAGACAATGATGTTCATATTCTGAAGGGATTTGAATTGTTTTATCGGAAAATAAGAGGTATCCATGGTTAGTATCAATGTTATTTATTTGAAAACGTAAGGAGGAATATTATGATGAACCATGGGCCTGTGGAATGTAAAGTTTATTAATTTTTTTCTGTTTTTTAAATTAGGTCTTGTAGTAATGTGTTTCTCCATTTCTATTGGTTATTTTGTAATGGTCTTCGTCAGTTTGTTCGACGTTCCTTGTTAATTTAAAAGGGTTTTCTAATTTCCCTTTTTGCAACGGTCCCTTCCTATATCTAGTGTCGACGTTGTATTCTGTTCGGTCTTTGTTTATTTCGTTGATTTTAATTTCTTTGTTGTGTTGTGTATCTAAACTTGGTTGTCCAGCATAAATAAATATGTGGGCAGGAGTTTGTCCAGTAGTGTCGTGTTTGGTTTTGTGGTTGTAAATGTAAAGGATCGTTTTTATTTTACTGAGGTTGGCTTCATTGTCATCGGAATTTTTTATAATACGGATTTTTTCATTTATCGTTTTGTGAAGCCTTTCTATATCTGCAACACCTGTTTTTGTAGTGTTAAGTTGTAATTCCACATTTTCAGTTTCGAGCCAACGTTTGAGGGCTAAGCTAGAAAATGCGCCATCTCTGTCTGCCTTTAGGATTTTAGGTTTTCCCAACTGATTGAATATGCGCATTAGAGCATTTTTACATTCTATCCAATCTTTTGTTTTTATCTGCTCGAGTGTGGCAAATTTAGAATAGATGTCGATACAGCTCAAATAGTGATTTCCTTCAGAGGAGTAGATATCTATTACAAATTTATCGCGGCAATGTTCGGGTTTAGGGGTGACTTTCATTGGCATTTTTGTATTTCGGTGTTCTGTTTTTGCTAAGTTACAAACTTGACATTCGTTAATTATATTTTGAATGAGGAGTTGGCTATTTGGGAAGTAGTATGTTTCGCAAAAAAGTTTTACAGTTTTCTGTATTCCGGGGTGTAAGAGTTTTTCATGTGTGTTTAGAATTAGTTCTTTAAAATTTGCGTACGTGGGAATGTTTTTTAGTAAGATGAGCCTTCGGAAAATTTTTGTATGTCTTGGATTCATTGTCTCCTTATATGCTTTTTGAATTACTTCAAAATCTGCATCGCTTTCGATGTAAAGAGCGCTGGTTTTTGAACAGAAATAATTGAGTAGATATCGTTTGGCTATTTCGGGGGTCATTTCTTTATAAGAAAGGTGTATAATTTGTTTTTTGAAGTAAGTTTCTATTTCTGTACTATTGGGACCTTTAGTAAAGATGATTTGCCTTTTATATTGATTAATAGCTTTTTCTGATAGTCCGATCAAATTGTTACTGTCCTCTTCGGCACTATGTTGTGTAGATTCACCAAAAAATGTTTGTTCTATCTTTATTCTAGAAAGTGCGTCTGCTACATAATTTTCTTTTCCTTTTATATATTTTATGTCGAAGTCATATTCCGAAAGTCTAATTTTCCATCTTGTTAATTTTGAATTAGGTTCTTTTAGTTTGTATAGCCAGCACAAGGGTTGATGGTCGGAAGCTACTTCGAAATGTCGTCCTAAGAGATAGTGTCGGAAGGTTTTAGTGGCCCAAACTATTGCTAATAATTCTTTTTCTATGGCGCTATAATTGACTTCATGTTCATTTAATGTTCTGCTGATGTAGCTAACAGGGTGTCCGTCTTGTGATAGAACAGCTCCGAAAGCTACATTGCTGGCATCTGTTGTTAATGTAAATTTCCTCTCGAAATTCGGTATTTTTAAGATCGGGTCTTCAGAGATTAATAATTTTAACTTTTGGAATGCTTCTAAGTATTCTGAACTGTTTATATCTATTGTTGCTCCTTTCTTTAGGCACTTGGTCAGTGGTTTGGTAATGTCAGAAAAGTTAGGTATAAATTTCCTATAATACCCTGTGAGTCCTAGGAAGGCTTTAATTTCTTTAGTTTTTCTTGGTAATGGATACTTGACTATAGCTTTTATTTTATCCGGGTTTGGTTTAATCCCGTCTTTAGTGATAACATGTCCTAAGAAAGTTGTCTCTTGTTTTAAGAATTCACATTTGTTTAGTTGTACTTTTAAATTTGCCTGTGATAATTTTTCGAAAACAGCCTGTAAGGCTTGAAGGTGTTCTTCTAATGATGTGGAGAAAATTATGATGTCGTCTAGGTATACTAGGCAACATTTATTTAAAAGCGGACGGAGTAAATTATTCATACATCGTTGAAATGTAGCGGGGGCATTTTTAAGCCCAAATGGCATTCGCGTGTACTCGTAGTGTCCATATTTTGTAGAGAAGGCAGTTTTGGCTATTGACTCTGAGTCCATTTCTATTTGATGGAAGCCCTTTGCAAGATCTATTGTTGTGAAATAATTTGACCTCCCTAGTTTTCCTAATATTTCATCTATGTTTGGTATGGGGTATCTGTCGTTTATTGTTATTTCGTTCAATTTCCTATAGTCTATTACGATACGAAGCTTCTGCTGTCCAGAAGCATCTAGCTTTTTAGGTACGACCCAAATGGGGCTACAGTACGGTGAATTACTTTCTCGGATAATACCCTGTTCTAGCATGTCTTGGATCTGTTTTTCTACCTCCTTTTCATATGTCTGTTGGAAACTATAAACTTTAGAGTAGACGGGGATATTGTGTGTGGTGTTGATAACATGTTTTTCTTGGTTTGTGAACGTGAGCGTGTCACCTTCGTGAAATTGACTGTCTTGGTATTTTATCAGTAGGTTAATTAATTTTGGTTTTTCTTCTACGTTAAGGTGTTCTAGTCGGAACAAGTTTTCCTGAAGTGTGGAGGTTTCTAAATAGGTGGGGTCTTGTGGAAATGAAGGGTCCATTTGGATATGATTCCGTTCTGTAATGTTATTACTGTCTTTTATCTTATATATTTTGTTAAATAGGGTAACAGTTTTCTTTTTATAATCGATTATTGCTTTGGCTTCGGACAACAATTTGCGTCCAATCAGCATGTCATAATGATCCGAGAACGGGTGGATAAAGAAGTCTTGGGCAACAGGGAAGTAGTTATTAGGTGGTATACTCGTAAGTGTGTTAATAATTAATGGGCCATTACTAGTGTGGATTAGCTGATTGGTTTCTTGTATTGGCGTTTGAAAAATATTTCGCGTGAGCATATTTATCGTAGATCCTGTATCGATTAGACATTTCAATTCAGTATTATTATGTTTTATCATTATATATTGGTTTGATCCGGGGCTACTAACCGAAAATTTTCTGCTTGTTCAAGGTCAACTGGTTCGTTGTCATTTGTTGTTGGTATTTCCTCTTCTGTTATCTCTGAATTGTCGTAGTTCTGTTCAGGGGGAAACTGAATTGATTCTTGAGTATAATTCAATTGGTAGGGATAAGGCTGAGGGTGAAAATATTCTGGATAGCAGGGATAATAGTAGTTATAATTATAAGGATTTTCGGGTTGATTAGACGTTACTTCCTGGTATCTTAGCTCTCCTGTGCTCATCTTAGACTGTCCACTGTCTGATGGTCTCGGTCTTTTTATTGGGTTATTGGTTTGTACGTTTCTGTTTTGAGGATATGTTGTGGGCATGTTAGTGTGGCTAGGTCCAAATCGGTTTTGGTCAAAAATATTTTGTCTGTTAAAAGCTGGGATTGGTCTGGGTACTTGTGACATGGGTATGTTAGATTGTGGGTAAATGGGTCTATTTTGATATTGAGGAACCGTGTTTGGGATAAACCTGGGCATATGAGAATGTGGTTGGTGATAGGGTTGATAGACGTTATTATAGAATGGTTGTAAGGGTACAAAGGGTCTAATTTGGTTATTCATTTGTCTATTTTGGGGGTTGGTTGTTATTCTGTTTGGAATTGAAGTTGGCTTCATATTATCTTTACTTGAGGTTGGTGCCTCATAAAGACCTTTTTCTTGTAATATATTTATTAGCGATCTTAGGTTTGGAATATTACAGTTAACTATTCTGAGATAAATATGGCTTGGAAGTTTTTGAATTAGATTTTCGATGCTGGTTTGTATTAATCTGGTATAGAGAATGGTTTCGTTAGTATTATTTTCCAGTTCTAATTTACTTATAAGTATCTGTCGTTTTCTTTCGGCTTCTTCGAGGAAATGTCGAATGTTACCTCGATATTGTATGTTCCTGAATTCTTCCAGAAGTTGGTGGTTCGGTGCTTGGGGCTTGTAGTTAAGTATAAGCTGAGTCCTGAGTTCGCTCCAGCTGCTGAGGTTGGTTACTCCGAGAGTGCGGATAACATCGCCACTGATGTTCCGTTCGATGTGTCCAAAGATTATTAGCTTTTGTCTTTCATCTGTGGTCTGATACAGAGCCAAGATGAAGTCGACGCGACTGATGAAAGTGTACAAAGTGTTGGGATCTCCGTTGAAAACCTCGATTGCGTGTATTTGTCTTTCTACTTGAATCATGTTTGATTCAGACAATTCTATTTGTGCTGGTGCTGCTACGGCCATCGTGGTTTGTTGGTTTAAAATTTTTTTTGTTAGTGTCTTTATTTAGGTTTGTGATTTGGATGGGATTTGTGTTCTAATTAATGGTTTGTGTCTTTGCTTATTTCTTTTCGTATTCAGAGTAGGCACATAAAAGCACGGTGCTATCAAAAAGAATGAGCCGATAAAACAAGAGGCTCGCTTACAGTTAGTTCTGAAAACAGAAATTGCTCACAAGCAACGGTGGGCGCGAAAGGGTTAATTTCCACTTATTTTCACTGTTATTATTATTGTTCGCTTTTTTTTTGTGGTTAAGTTTATTTGGTTTTCACTTAGTTTAACTGGTAATTTTGTAGTTCACTTAGTTGTAGTTACGTTTTATTTAAGTTTTACTTAGTTTAACGGTTATTATTTTAGTTCACTTAGTTGTAGTTACGTTTATTTAGTTTTTACTTAGTTTAACGGTTATTATTGTAGTTCACTTAATTGTAGTTACGTTTATTTAATTTTCACTTAGTTTAACGTTTATTATTGTAGTTCACTTAGTTGTAGTTACGTTTATTTAGTGTTGCGCACTTAGCTATTTCACATTGTTTTGAGTAACCTTTTGTGGATTTACTACTCAGTGAATTCAAAGGCGTCTTCTTAAAATTTGATATAATTTTAAGTTTTTTTCAATTTCACTATCACTCTGTGGTTTCGGATATGTTTTTGGTTCTGAACTGACTGTACCGATTTACCGACGCGAGCTTTTGAAGTTGTAGTTGTAGTTGTAGTTCTTTAGCGGATGATACACAGAGAATTGAATATGTTTAATATCGCATCAATTAGTATCATCCTACCGACTGCGCCACTTACGTAGTTATTAATTTATTAGTCGAATAAATGATCCGTCAATAACAACGACAAAGATCAACGCTGAAAACTTTAAATTGAAACACGAACAAATTTCGGTTAACGTCTTTATTTCAAGAATGTCAGCTTAAGACTACTGTACAGAGATTTTATCGGCTCGAAGTTAGTCGCGAGAAACGGGAATGTCTATTCGGTGTATTTGTGGGTGTGGGGTTTGATTTTTCTATATGTGTACAAAAGATTTCATGTGTTTGTGCATGTGCAAGATTGTATGTACAATGCTTGTAAGCGTAATATGTGAAGCATATTATGCTACTATATACATTATAAATGTATATATTCTTGATCGTGATCAATAGCCGAGTCGATTTGGCCATGTCCGTCCGTCCGTCCGTATGAACGACGAGATATCAGAAACTTGAAAAGGTAGATAGTTGAAAATAAGAATACAGATTCTAGAGACATAGACTCAGCGCAAGTTGTGAATTCATGTTGCCACGCCCACCGACCATATCTTGATGAAAGATATGAAAACATTAGTTTCGGGCCTGTCGTTTTATTTAAGCAAACGAAAAAAGCAATAGAAGACAATGGGGGTCCCAAGCCCAACCCAACAAGACATTCCATCACAAGGGCATAGAAAGGACCCTCCGAATGCGCATGAATTTCAATTTATTTTCCTTCGTTTTGGGCAAGGATTTGCACTCTCATCACCACCCGGCTTTTTGTTGGTTAATAATTAAAAGCATTCGTTTGATTAGTTTGGGCTTATGATGTAAATGGCCCTGTGGCTTTGGCCATATCCGCACTCTTTCTTCCTGGCTATTGATACTTTGTGATTGGCCTCGGTTATTTAACTTTCCTGAAGACATGTGATATCCGACATGCTTGGGTACTCGTCTATTCGAGCCCGGTCGGGAATCCTTGCCCCCCTTGTTTGTGTTGAGTAATTGGATTAGATTAAATTTTTTGCATCGTCGTACCTGCCAACAGAGTCCTCTGGATACATTTTAGCGGCTGCCACAGCTGGTGGCAGGCCTGATTGAAACATTGATGGATAGGATGACTTGATCTTGTGACAATTTCAATATGCTTTTTACGGGCCTTGTCATTTGGCGCTTAGTTTATATTATATTTTTATTGTAATGGCCGCCAAAAAACAAACCCAGGCCGCTGATATGGGAAAATGTATCAGTATATATAGCTTATTTTCCCCTCGGGGTTTCTACAGTATTGCTTCGGGAATAGATGGACTTGGTCGTGCTGTGTACAATAACTTTCTGCATCATAAAATTCCGTGCGGAACGCTTTTCGCGCCCACACTTTCCACTCTCATGCCTCGAGCTGGAACTAATGGGAAAATCATTAAAATTTATTATTGCATAATCTGGCATAAGCACGAAACTTGTTTTTCATGCGGAAGTGCAATTGATGCGGGATCTACACGGAAAATAATATCCATATAAAATCGATTCTTTTGCAGCCAGTATTTAAGCATATTTTTTCAAGGCCATGGCTGTACTAAAAGAGTATGTTGTACAAATCATTTTATATTCACCTAAAACGTATACTCAATATAATATCGTCTTTGAATTTGGATGGAAAGGTGCAAATGTATGATTAATGTAAATTCATATAAAAACATATTCGAATTTAGTTGCAATGTGTGGTTTGGCGGGAAAGTAGGGACTAATTATTTTATGTGCCACAACGGCGATTTCCTCATGTTCGTTGCTTTGGAGCTTCCTGATATTGTTTAGAGCCCCACTCCATTCAATGATGCCGGACACCTCTGCCAAGAAAGATGGGTCCAAATCTAGCATGGTGCTCAGCATATCGAGCACATTAGATAATATGTCTATTACCTGGCAGAAGAGTTAAGTGCAGAACTCCGGAATTACTCCCTGTCTCATAAAATAGCACAAGAGATTATTGTCCTTATCGATAGCCAGCGTGGTGATTGCCAAGGCAGCTGCAGATTTTAATGGAATCGCATCAGCTTTCAAGCACTCCAGTATTTTATGCTGGAGACCTGCATTCATAATGGCGAGCCTTTGGAATTTATTTCCGTCAGCGACGTTCAGCAAAAGCCAAAGAACTTGAGAGCGAATATCTAGATCACTATTGGTCATCAGAGCTGATAAATGGGGCAAAAGATTATTGTTGAGCAACTCTTGGTTAGGGCTTGCAGAGCGGCGTTCTGAACCATGACGTTCGGATGCTCCAGTAAGTATATGATCCTGGCTTCAACTCCAGAGCCAAGTAGTATTTGAATCATTTCATTTTCAAGGGTAAAATTACTCACTGCCTTAAGAGCGTCTTCTAGAAATTTGGCCTCTGGGTTGCACAACAGAATGTTCAATGCCTGAACGATCTTAGTTGCATCATCAGGTGGCAATTCTTGAGAGTTTATGCACACTTTTCTTAGAACCCAGTTTACATGACTTCACATTAAAGTGCAAGTGCTATTATCCTGAGTAAAAGATACCAGCTTTTGAACTAATCCGTGCCTTGTGACAAAGTAATGGAGGTTCGGAGCAAAGTGCAAGAGATTCCCCAAACTCAATATACCTTTTTCGCAGACTTCAGGATCGGGTGACTATCGTATCGTATTGCTGTTAAGTAACTTATTGGTATCCGAGGAGGTTAATTTGAATTTGGATATAGCATTGTAAATATTCCGCTCTTTCTGCTCCTCCTTGTTGCTTTTTCCAATCGCTTTTCTGCTTTTTATGGTGTATGTTGTGAAACTTTGTATGAAAAATTGTGCTGTGGTTGGTATCAGATAAAGTTGTTTTTTAACAAATAGGGCAGAGCCTTCTTAACTAAATCGTTTTCGGAAACTTTCTTGATAACTGGAACTTTTTGTGTAACTAGGGTTTCATTAGCTCCCAACTGAAATGATTGGATTTGAATTACAAACAGAATCTCCTAAAATTTTTGCAGTGCACTGATGAAGGCCTCCTACCCAGTTTCAGCCACTTGCAAGAGCAGGGGGAAAGCCAGCCAGGATAAAGGACTGTTTCTTATCGCATGCTGTCTGTTCAAGTTACGGTGTTTGGACTGTCACCCGCTCTCCACTCCCTCTTACGCTCTCCACTCCCTCTTACGCTCTCCCGCTCTTCACCACAGAGTCTCCGCTGCGCTTGGGAGAACCCAACTCATTAGAATAAGCTTTAGTGTAAAACTAACCACGAACAATAAAGATACGCCCGGTCGCGCCCGCGCATTTACAAAGGTCAAGTGTTCGCTTTTCTCCGAGTGTTCTATTTTCAGCAAACTAGGCATTTTCCAGGACCAGCAAACCCTAGCATCCTAACATTTTGGTCCTTCGAGCCGGATATCCTGGATTTTTCAAGTTTGTCCTTCAGCGACCAACTTATAAGATAAGTACGAAATCTCCATTCCTTTTAATTGCCGGTCTGCAGCAAAAGGTTCGAAAATCCAATTTCTTTCAATTTGCTGTCAGATTTATTGTCAAATCTAACGGATTTCTCCGACAAAAGGCAATTAAAGGAAATTACTTATCCATTTTCACGGGCGCCGCCATATTACCCACCGTTCTAAATTTCTAAGTCCCATTTTCCAAATATATTTAAATATTCATCCAGTCCGAACAGTGCAAAATTCCAAATGTGGAAAAGTGAAATTAATTTGTGCCAAGTTCAGTGAAAATTTCTAAAGTCCAAAGCTCTTCCGTTCTCGTTTCACTGTGTCCAACGCAAGCCAAATTCTTTTCAACACATTTTTATTCTTTAACTCCGCAGTCCGCTTAATACAATTTGCTTTGCTATACATACAAACAACAAACAAACAACACATACCCGCTGGCCTTTCCAAGGAAAATATTAATTAAATATATATATATGCTCATATACATTGCATGCATTACATCTCCATATACATACATGTACATATACATCTCCATATACATACATATAAGTTAACAACGCATAACATAACCCATAGCAACTAAGTAGCTCTCCATATAGAATGCTGACGCGCCAGAATGGAGTTCAGCGCTCTGCGCAAAGAACGCCGGCAACGGCATGCTGGTTGCCTCACGCTGCAAGAAATGCTGAGTCGGCTTGCCGACTCGTCTCGATGGCGCGATGCATTGCTGTTAGGGTAAACTTAGCTCCACATTTTGTAAACTTTTTAGTCTCAGTTTTGCACTACAATAAATCAGAACGTGCTCCGGCTAAAGCCGTCAAAATCAATTGTTTTAATATCAAAGATTGCTACGCCACAAGGCTAGTCAATAAACCAAAGGGGGCGAAGTCAAGCCCTCCAACCTAATCTTCAGTAGAAGACTCCAAGGATAGACGTCCTACCACCGCTGCAACCGTGAGAGAGGAACCTCTGGACATCGCGGGAATTTACCATTTCATAATTTATACATACATCTCCATATACATTACATATAGTACCGACATACATTGCGCAGATTATCTGCATTCCCTTTAACCAAAGCCTGTGTCCCAAGTGCCGAAGCGGAAAAGTAAAAGTATCCTGGCTGCCACTTCTGGTCTACAGGAATACCTGGATGCATTCTAGCAATGGGCTTTTTTTTTTTTTTTTTTTTTTTTTTTATTATTTGATCAACGCACTGTTACCCATGCGGCAACTTAATTTGATCTGCTTAAATTATTTTATTTTACAATATGTCTTGGTTACTTAAGACTAACAGTTTTTAATCCTAAAAATGATAGGGAGAATTATAATAGTTGATATAACATAATAATTACTATTTATTTGATTATTCTAATGAATTTTTAAAACTAAGACTTTCTAGGTCAAAACCAGGTCAGGGAGGTCATGAGGGTGGTGTCGCTTGAGTCTTCTTTTGACTCTAGTCCGAGGGTCAGCATTGACCACAGCTGCAGTTCCTAGCTTCCTTGCTAGGCTGTTGGGGTGTACATTAAGCCTTTCCATATATTTTTGGGCGATGTTCTGGAGCTTGTCTCCTATTTTGGGCACCTTGAGGTCGCGTTCGATGTCTCTTGTTCTCATATACCAAGGAGCCCCCGAAATTCTTCTTAAGGTCTTCGCCTGTAAGATCCGGATCTTATTAAGGTGACTCTTCGCAGCAATGCCGTATACCTGCAGGCCGTAGAACAGGCAGGGGGCCAATATGGACTTGTATATATTGACCTTGCAGCCAAGCGACAGTTTGTTGCGTGGTGCAATGAGCCAAGAATACCCCTGCTAATAAAAACGATTGCATTCCGAGTATCGAAGTTTTATTGCATACTTTCAACAAATGAATAATTATAGCATACTTTGGTATAATTTTACTGCATACCTTTTCTTGCCACTCCACTTAACCGATCAATTGGGCTCCGCAACAATATATTTGTGATGTGCCAACCTACAATCAATGAATTGGGCACATAACTATAGAAGTATTAAGGTTGAATACGAAAGCGAGGATAGCTGGGACGAGGAGCAAGTAGGCCAAGCATTAGGTCAGACATTGGTTAGGGCACCGGTACATAATACCATGGACCCCAGTCAGATTCAAGCCCTTATTGACAATGCCGTCAGACAGGCATTGTCGCAACAGCAATCCCACTTCCAAGTTCAACTAAATTCCCTAGCTGAGCGGGTACAGAGTTTGCAGGTGGAAGCACCGCAAATCATAACATATGAAAAAGTCTCTGTCAACCCCGAGATTAGGTGCGAAATTCCCCTTGACATAATAAAATCGGTACCAGAGTTCTCCGGTACCCAAGACGAGTATGTGGCCTGGAGACAATCGGCCATATACGCCTACGAGCTGTTTAAACCATACAATGGCAGCAGTGCACATTATCAGGCTGTTGCCATATTAAGGAACAAAATCCGTGGCGCAGCCGGGGCTCTGCTCGTATCCCATAATACGGTATTGAACTTCGATGCCATTTTGGCCAGATTAGACTGCACGTACTCAGACAAAACATCCTTACGCCTGTTGAGGCAAGGATTGGAAATGGTTAGGCAAGGAGACCTACCATTAATGCAATACTACGATGAAGTTGAGAAGAAGCTAACGCTTGTCACAAACAAAATCGTAATGACGCATGATCAAGAGGGTGCTGACCTGCTTAATGCTGAGGTCAGAGCCGACGCCCTGCATGCTTTTATTTCAGGGCTCAAAAAGTCCCTTAGAGCTGTGGTCTTCCCGGCGCAACCCAAAGACTTGCCATCTGCACTGGCTTTAGCTAGAGAAGCAGAGGCAAGCATAGAGAGAAGCATGTTTGCTAACTCCTACGCCAAGGCCGTAGAGGAGCGAGCGCATTCGGCGGCAGACGGCAAGAGCCGTTTCCAGGGCAAATTAAATAAACAAGAACAGGGACAGGACAGAAATCCCCACTTCTTGAAACGACAGAAAACCAACAATGACACTCAGGCGCAAGCGCCCCAGCCTATGGAGGTCGACCCATCCTCCAGGTCCAGGCAGCGCGCTGAACATAATCAGAACATAATGTACCGAACGCGTTTAAGTGGAGAAATCCCTCAGAACGCTCGACAGGACAAGGACGACAACGTCTTAATAACGTTGTCCAAAAGGCCCCTAAGCAAAAAGAGACCCAAGAGGAGTATGAGAAGGCAGCAAGGACTGCAGTCGAGGAAATCGACAGCGAAAATGAGTACGCCCCCAGTGTCGACTCGTTAAATTTTTTAGGGGACGCTCCCGGTTGCCGTTCATTGAACGACGGCTGGCTGGGAGAACTTTAAAGATGCTAATCGACACCGGCGCGGCAAAAAACTACATTAGGCCCGTAAAGGAGCTAAAAAATGTGATGCCGGTCGCCAGCCCTTTCTCGGTGAGCTCAATACACGGCTCCACCGAAATCAAACAAAAATGTTTGATGAAAGTCTTCAAGCACACCTCCCCATTTTTCCTTTTAGATTCTCTCAATGCGTTCGACGCTATCATAGGCTTGGACCTGTTAACACAGGCCGGGGTAAAGCTCAACCTTGCAGAGGACTCCCTAGAGTACCAGGGCATCACTGAAAAGCTTCACTATTTCAGCTGCCCCAGTGTTAATTTCACTGATGTAAACGACATTGTTGTACCTGACTCCGTTAAAAAGGAGTTCAAGGACACAATTATAAGGAGGAAGAAAGCCTTCTCCATGACAAATGAAGCTCTTCCTTTTAACACCGCTGTCACTGCCACAATTCGGACAGTTGATAACGAACCGTGAACAACGAGGTCAAACAACTGCTGAAAGACGGCATTATCAGGCCCTCAAGGTCTCCCTATAACAGCCCGACCTGGGTTGTTGACAAAAAGGGGACCGACGCCTTCGGGAACCAGAACAACCCTTGACCTGAAGTCAGGGTATCATCAAATTTACCTCGCGGAACACGACCGCGAGAAGACATCGTTCTCGGTGAATGGCGGCAAATACGAGTTTTGCCGTCTGCCGTTCGGATTGAGAAATGCAAGCAGCATTTTTCAAAGGGCCCTAGACGATGTACTGAGAGAGCAAATCGGGAAAATATGTTACGTCTATGTGGATGATGTCATAATTTTCTCAGAAAACGAGTCCGACCATGTCCGCCACATCGACACTGTGCTGAAATGCTTGATCGAGGCGAACATGAGGGTGAGCCAGGAAAAGACAAGATTCTTCAAAGACAGTGTTGAGTACCTCGGCTTCATAGTAAGCAAGGACGGGACTAAGTCCGACCCAGAAAAAGTAAAGGCCATTCAGGAATACCCTGAACCCAAAAGTGTCTACGGTGTTAGATCATTCCTTGGTTTGGCCAGTTACTACAGAGTCTTCATCAAAGACTTCGCAGCCATAGCCCGCCCGATAACTGACATCCTGAAAGGGGAAAACGGCTCGGTGAGTAGGCATATGTCTAAGAAGATTTGTGTGGAGTTTAACGAAACTCAACGCAACGCATTTCAAAGGCTTCGTAACATTTTGGCATCAGAGGATGTCATACTCAAATACCCCGACTTCCAAAAGCCCTTTGACCTCACCACAGATGCGTCAGCAAGTGGCATCGGTGCGGTCCTTTCGCAAGAAGGTAGGCCGATCACCATGATTTCCCGCACCCTGAGACAGGCTGAGCAAAATTATGCCACAAACGAGAGGGAATTGCTAGCCATTGTTTGGGCCTTAGATAAGCTTCAAAACTTTCTGTACGGCTCTAGGGAAATCAACATATTCACCGACCACCAGCCTCTCACGTTCGCTGTTGCCGACAAAAACACGAACGCTAAGATTAAGAGATGGAAATCCTACATATACCAATACAATGCCAAGATTTTCTACAAACCTGGCAAGGAAAATTTCGTGGCAGATGCACTGTCCAGGCAAAATCTTAACGCCTTACAAGACGAACCCCAGTCAGACGCTGCGACTATTCACAGTGAGCTGTCCCTGACCTACACGGTCGAAACAACAGACAAACCCTTAAATTGCTTTAGGAACCAGATCGTTCTGGAAGCAGCACGTTTCCCGCTTAAGCGAAGCCTGGTGCTGTTCCGAAGCAAAACTCGCCACTTGATCAGTTTCGCTGACAAGGGTGACCTGTTAAAAACTCTCAAAGAAGTTGTTAACCCTGACGTCGTGAATGCTATCCATTGCGACTTGCCTACACTGGCAAGCTTCCAACACGACCTCATCACCCACTTCCCAGCCACTCAATTCCGTCACTGCAAGAATGTCGTGTCGGATATAACTGATAAGAACGAACAGTACGAAATTGTCACTGTAGAGCACAACCGTGCACACAGAGCCGCGCAGGAAAATGTCAAACAAGTCCTTCGAGACTACTATTTTCCAAAAATGGGCAGCATGACAAAGGAGGTGGTTGCTAATTGCAGGGTATGTGCCCAAGCAAAGTACGACAGGCACCCGAAAAAGCAAGAGCTTGGGGAAACGCCCATACCCAGTCATGCTGGCGAAATGGTGCACATTGACATATTTTCAACAGACAGGAAGCTGTTCTTGACGTGCATTGACAAATTCTCTAAGTTTGCAGTAGTGCAACCGATCGCATCTAGGACAATAGTGGACATCACTGGCCCCCTATTGCAGATTGTTAACCTTTTTTCCACCATCAAAACAATCTATTGCGACAATGAGCCCGCTTTCAACTCAGAGACAATCACGTCAATGCTCAAAAACAACTACGGCATCGACATTGTGAACGCGCCTCCTCTGCACAGCGTGTCCAATGGCCAAGTTGAACGATTCCACAGCACCTTGGCAGAAATAGCCAGATGCCTGAAGTTGGACAAAAAGACAAATGACACTGTAGAGCTAATCCTGAGAGCCATGGTGGAATACAACAGAACCGTGCACTCAGTTACTCGTGAGAGACCAATTGAGGTTCTTCACTCAGGGGCCCACGAGCGCTGCCTGGAAATCAAGGCAAGATTAGCAAAGGCTCAGCAAGATAGCATCGGAAGATGCAACCCTTCCCGGCAAAACCGTGTGTTTGAGGTAGGGGAACACGTGTTCGTAAAGAACAACAAGAGGTTAGGAAATAAGCTAACCCCACTATGCACGGAACAAAAAGTGCAAGCAGACCTGGGAACGTCTGTTCTTATTAAGGGGAGGTTGGTCCACAAGGACAACCTTAAGTAGGCACCCTCCTTGCAGTTAGTTAGTAGGTTACTTTAAGAAAGCCCGAGCACTACAGTCTCACCCTATATCTAAATTCCAGGTTTACCATCACGACGCTCATTACACTGGCATTAGCGAATGCACGGATCACCGACTTTTCGCATGCCAACTACATCCCTGTCGTAGATGGTAACGTGCTGGTTTTTGAACAGCGTGACCTCTTAAAACATTCAAGCAACTTGTCCGAATTCGCTGTCATGATAGACGAGACAGCGAAATTATCCGAGTCCTTTCCCCAATCGCATATGCGTAAGCTACTAGAGGTCGATACGGACCACCTTAGAACTTTGATGTCCGTCCTTAAGGTCCATCATAGGATTGCCAGGAGTCTAGATTTCCTAGGTACAGCTTTAAAGGTAGTGGCTGGCACTCCCGATGCCACGGACCTTCTAAAAATAAAGATTACTGAGGCGAAACTAGTTGAGTCTAATTCCCGGCAGATAACCATAAATTCCGAAACCCAGAAGCAGATTAACAAATTAACTGACACCATTAATAAGGTGATCCGTGCCCGTAAAAGCGACTTGGTTGACACGCCACACTTGTATGAAGCGTTATTGGCAAGAAATAGGATGCTGTCTACTGAAATTCAAAATTTAATTCTCACTATTACTTTGGCCAAATCAAACATTGTAAATCCCACGATTCTTGACCATACCGACTTGAAGTCTCTTGTAGAACAAGACACCCCTATCATCAGCTTAATAGAAGCCTCCAAGATTAGAGTCCTCCAGTCCGAAAACAGTATTCATATTTTAATTGCCTATCCCAGAGTCAAGTTCAGTTGCAAGAAAGTCGCCGTTTACCCTGTATCCCACCAACACATCATCTTACGCCTCGACGGGGATACGCTGGCCGAATGCGAACATGACACCTTTGCGCTGACAGGATGCACTGACACCACACACTTCACGTTCTGCGAGCGGTCTCGGCGCGAAACTTGTGCGCGCTCACTCCACGCAGGGAACGCAGCCCAATGCCACACTCAACCCAGCCACTTGCAGGAAGTAACTCCCGTAGATGACGGCGTTGTGATTATCAACGAAGCTTCAGCTCGCGTCAGCACCGATGGCAGCCCAGAAGTACTGGTCGAGGGAACCCACCTGGTGACCTTCGAGAGATCGGCGACCATCAATGGCTCCGAGTTCGTGAACCTACGGAAAACATTAAGCAAGCAGCCAGGCATTGCGCGCTTCCCATTGCTTAACATCGTCGGGCACGACCCCGTGCTCAGCATCCCTCTGCTACACAGGATGAACAACGAGAACCTGCTCTCCATCCAAAGCTTCAAGGATGACGTGGAATCTGAAGGTCCGCCTAAACTCTGGTTCGTGGCTGGTGTGGTCCTAAACATCGGCTTAATTGGCTCTTTCGCACTTTATCTGGCATTAAGGAGAAGACGAGCCTCCATGGAGATACAGCGTACCATCGACACTTTCAACATGACCGAGGACGGTCATAAACTTGAGGGGGGAGTAGTTAACAACGCATAACATAACCCATAGCAACTAAGTAGCTCTCCATATAGAATGCTGACGCGCCAGAATGGAGTTCAGCGCTCTGCGCAAAGAACGCCCGGCAACGGCAGGCTGGTTGCCTCACGCTGCAAGAAATGCTGAGTCGGCTTGCCGACTCGTCTCGATGGCGCGATGCATTGCTGTTAGGGTAAACTTAGCTCCACATTTTGTAAACTTTTTAGTCTCAGTTTTGCACTACAATAAATGACTACGCCACAAGGCTAGTCAATAAACCAAAGGGGGCGAAGTCAAGCCCTCCAACCTAATCTTCAGTAGAAGACTCCAAGGATAGACGTCCTACCACCGCTGCAACCGTGAGAGAGGAACCTCTGGACATCGCGGGAATTTACCATTTCATAATTTATACATACATCTCCATATACATTACATATACAAGTAGTACCGACATACATTGCGCAGATTATCTGCATTCCCTTTAACCAAAGCTTACCAAAGTTTAAATTGCCTGTGTCCCAAGTGCCGAAGCGGAAAAGGCGTATAACCAAAGTTTATCAACGTTTAGATTGTTTCCCGTCGGCAAATCCAAACCACAAATAAAATTTATTCCAAGTGCCGAAGGGGAAAAGGCGTTTTATTTTCCATCAATGTTTTTCCGTAAATTTCTAAATTAATTTCCGAACAATAAATAAATTTTAAATTAAATTAAACATTTTCAATATTTATTAAATTATTTTTTAAATTTTTTTTGAAAACTTTCAAAAAAAAAATAATTATCCATAAATAAATAATACGACCGCCATATACAAGTCGTTCACCCGACAAATATTTCTTTTTCGTATTGCTTGGATATTAGTTTGTGGTTGTTTTAGAAGTATTTACAACGCGGAGAAAAGACTTCAATTCCAGTCATTCCATTTTCTCCGTTTCCAGTTGTAAATAAAAGAATAAAATTTTCTTCGTTCTAATAAACATTTTATATCACCGTGTTCCACATTCCAAGGGTTCCAACCGTAAATAAGGTGGACCCAATTACCATAAATCACAGGTCATTTTTACAATTCGCTGTTCACTTCGAGTCACCTGTCCGATTAGTCTAAACTACGGCGTTTCCCCTTCGTAAATTTTACACCACTTAAATTATTAAGTGCAGTCTGAGGAATCTGTCTACTTTTTCCATTTGGTATTTCTTCGATTATGCCCATCGGGGACGATAAGAAGAAATTGTCCGCTGACAAACCCAGGTCTATTTTTTCACCACAAGGGCCCAAGAGTCCAAGAATCCCAAGCATTTCGGTGAGAACGCCTGCGCAGATTTCCGACGACTGTGCTACTCCATCCAAAGCCACAGTACAGCGCACAGCTAAAAATGCTTCCGATCTAGCGCTAGCCAAATGCATTTCGGTTTCTGACCGCTTAAGCGAATTTGAGGCTCAGATCAACACTCCGGAATCCGCAGCTCCAACCGTCACGATGCTTGGCGTCCGTCGCGACCAAGTCCGAACCCTATGGGACAAGGTTGAGAAGGAATACGATCTCTGCTCAGAGTGCCTTGTGTCAGCAGGCGAAGCGGCAGCAAGCAACATGCCTATTCTCAGGGCTAAATACAGTTATTGCTATTCAGTCTATGAAAGGTGTGTTGCCCAGTCCATCCCAACCGCGAACGCTGCGCCCCAGGCCTACATTTCCTCTGGCTGTCGGTTGCCTCCATGCGATACAGAAGTTTTCGCAGGCGACTATCTTCGCTGGCCGACTTTCCGGGATCTTTTCACAGCCATATATATCAATAATCCACGGCTGACTCCAGTTGAAAAGTTATTCCACTTAAATGCCAAAACAAGTGGCGACGCGCATGCCATAGTTTCGATTTCGCCTCTCACCAACGAGGGTTTCCGCTCTGCGTGGGAAAACCTAATCAAGCGTTTCGAAAATAAACGATTGTTGGTAAACAGTCAAATGAAAATACTGTTTAATGTGCAGTCGATACCACAGGAATCTGGGGCGGCCTTGAAGGTACTGCAAAGTACTGTTCAAGGTTGCTTGACTGCCTTAGAACTGTCAGACATCAACACTGAGAACTGGGACTGCCTACTGGTATATCTGTGCTCATCCAAGCTCCCGAAGATAACTCTCTCCTTATGGGAGCAGTCGCTACATAAGAAAGCCGACATCCCGACATGGGGAGAGCTGAACACCTTCCTCACAGAACGTCATCGAACCCTAGAAGCCATCGATGATGTGAGACCGTCCGTACCGAGTCAGTCGCATTCCAAAGCGATAAACTCAAGTGGGCCCTCTAGAAAATTAAATTCCTATGAGACGAAAGTGGCTCCAAAATTGAAAAGTTGCGTCTTGTGCAACAAGGAGAACCATCCTGTCCGTGTATGTCCGCGGTTTCTCCAAATGTCGGTTGACGACCGGTCGGCCTACATTAAACGGAAGCAGTTATGCTTAAACTGCTTCGCAAAGGGACATCAGCTTCGTGAGTGCAAAAGCACGCACAATTGCTTTACTTGCCGTGGCCGGCATCACACGTTGTTGCACCGAAACAACCTCTGTTCCAGCAATTCAAGCCCTTCAAATCCTGCAAGGCCAATTTCCGCTAATCAGGCCAATTTCGTTCCAAATGAGCAAGCCGGTGTTCAAAATTATGCCATAATCAATATCTCCCATCTTGGCACGCGCCCTGATCGACTCCGGATCATAAGCGACATTCATAACCGAGCGACTGTTCAATCTAATTAGATTGCCATTCCAGGTGGTTCAAGCCCAAGTCTCGGGCTTAAACCAAACAGTAGCTGCTCAGTCCAAGAAGCTCTGCAGTTTCACCATCCGATCTCCGACTAGGCCCGCGTTGCAGTTGGAGACGACGGCCTATGTCCTCCCTCAACTAGCCGGAAATCTGCCTTCCTACCTTCCGCAAAATTTCCTTCGGGATCTTCCCGATTTTCCACTGGCGGATCCAAACTTCTATGAGAGCGCACAAATAGATGTACTTATCGGAGCCGACATCCTGCCTTCGGTGCTTCTGAGTGGAGCAAAAACCAACATCTGTGGCTCTCTCTTGGGGCAAGAGACCATTTTCGGCTGGGTACTAACTGGGCCAGTGTCAGCCTCAGCCCAATGCAGAATTTCCTCTTTTTCGACACAGATCTCCCACGCGTACGATAATTCACTGGACAAACTCCTCACAACATTTTCGGAGGTGGAGGATATACCAACAAAGTTGGTAAAAGAATCCGATTCCATGTGCGAGAAGAATTTCCGTCAAACGACCACGAGAAACGAGTGCGGCAAATATGCCTTTTTGCGACCCAGAACATATCGGTTCCGGGCTAGGGCATTCTAGATCTTTCGCGTTGGCTAGTTCTTAAGAAATGAGCAGCGTCTAAAAAGAGATGAGGCCTTGAAAGCGAGATACGATTCGGTGATCCAGGAATATCTCGACTTAAGGCACATGCGACCAGTTCTTCCTACCCATGACTGCAACGCCTATTATATGCCACATCACGCCGTCTTAAAACCGGAAAGCGTGACTACAAAACTCCGTGTAGTATTCAATGCCACCAGCCCTTCAAATATTCGCGGTGACCGCCGAAGTGTGAAGACGTTTTTATCGAGCTCCGCACAAAATCGGTTGTTTTGAGTGCCAAATAAAGTAAACTAAATAAAAAAATCCGAAAGCGAAAGAGACGCTCTATGCGATGCAAGATCGCTTAAATATATAGTGATTTGTTATCTTAAATTATAAAACTATGAGTCAGAACGACACTCGCGCTCAGCGTCAGCGCGAGCAAGACGAACGCCGGCTCTCAATTCAACGCAACAACGCGTACTTCTCCTACGTCTCACAGACAACCCCAAACGCAGACATCGAGCGGTCAATAACGCATAGCCCAAGAAACCTTCTTCTACCAACAAATCAAGAAAGAGCGCGCTCCTGCTCTCCCGCTCTCTTAGCTCCGACAGAAGCCCCGCTACCTCCAACAACAACAGCTGGAGATAGACCGACAGCCCGCTCTACCTCTTCATCGGCTGCACCCGCTCACGCTCTGACTGAGTCAGTGAAAGCAAAACCGCAAGCAATAAACGGTACTGCTGCACTACCAGCAAAACAAAACGAAAACGTAAACAAAATAGCTGGGTCGACCTGTCAGACTGGAATGGACCGCTACATGACAATAAAGCGAAAGCTCAGCCCGGAAAATTCAGATTTGGAAAACAAGCCGAAAAATACACGCGACAACTACTCTACCTTGATCAAAAATGTAGCCCCTGCAAGTACCAACAGATTTGCCTTGTTGGTAGATACCGCTGAGGACGTGCCGCTGGGATCCGTTGATATCGAACCGAAGAAAACAAAACCTCCGCCAATATACATCCGCGAGAAGAGCACAAGCGGTTTTGTAAATACTTTGATTGGCCTTATTGGAAAAGATAGCTTTCATATAATTCCCCTCGTAAGAGGTACTATCAATGAAATCAAACTTCAGACGAAAACGGAGGACAACTACAGAAAAGTCACAAACTATTTTACCGCACAAAAAATAGGCTTCTACACCTACCAGCTTAAAAGCAGCAAGCGCCTGCAAGTAGTCCTGAAGGGCATTGAGTCTGATGTTACGCCCGAAGAAATAACTGAGGCGCTAAAGGAAAAGGGATTTTACGCCAAAAGCGTGTTCAATATCAAAAACAGAAACAGGCAGCCCCAACCACTCTTCAAGATTGAGCTTGAACCAGAAAACAAGCCTCCTAGAAAAAACGAGGTTCACCCAATTTACAAACTCCAGCTCCTTCTGCACCGTAGGATCACGGTAGAAGAGCCGCACAAACGTAACGCTCCTGTACAATGTACAAACTGCCAAGAGTATGGCCACACGAGGTCGTATTGTACACTTCGCCCGGTGTGCGTAGTCTGTGGAGATCTCCACGACTCCAAACAGTGTCAAACTAACAAAAAAAATGCATGCGAGAAAAAATGCAATAACTGTGGGGGCAATCACACAGCAAACTACAGAGGCTGTCCAATCTACAAAGAGCTGAAAATTCGTCTTCACAAAAGAATGAACGGAACGGAGAACGGCGCGGGAGTTAACATACCCCCTCTCTCGGTCCACTCAGTACTGCAACGAGAGACAACACCGACCCAAAAACAACTGAGAGCCGAGCGAAAGTTCAACGAAGATCGCCAATACGAACTCTAACGAAGATATTTGGGAGATACATACATATACATATTTGTAATAAAGAATTCATATCATTCTCATTTCACACCTCAAACTGCTCAGTCGTTTATTTGGAAGCTTTCCTCCCTCGGCCACGGGATTGTAACTCGGGCACACCAAGGAACAGCTACGCTAATACCATCAGAGACAAATCCTGAAGTAATTTTCTCGAAAGCAGCAAGTTTCGCTACCTGGCCTACATCCAACACTAACAAGACAACATTTGCAAACGTTTTAAAATCAGGTATGACGCCTCCAACCCAAAATTCCCGAACTCCACAAGAAGTGCACACAAAATTAGACACACAACAAAACTATAACCCAGCTGCGCAGCAGGAAACAAAAACTGAAGCTATGATGCAAGCCTTACAACAGAGCATGATGGAATTTATGACATTTATGAAGACCACCATTCAAGACATGATGCGTAATCAAAACCTTTTGATACAAATCCTTGTAGCCCAACAATCAAATAAATAATGGCTACCTTACACATAGCTACGTGGAACGCCAATGGCGTTTCACAGCGCAAACTTGAGCTAGCTCAATTCCTACATGAGAAGCAAATCGACATAATGCTTCTTTCGGAAACTCATCTCACAAGCAAATACAATTTTCAAATAAGAGACTACCATTTCTACGGTACAAATCATCCCGACGGAAAAGCACACGGTGGCACCGCCATACTCATAAGGAACCGTATGAAGCACCACTTTTACAAAGAATTTGCGGAAAATCATCTTCAGGCCGCATCTATCAACATTCAGCTGGATGACAACACTCTCCTTACACTAGCGGCCGTATATATAGACGTTTACGCTAAACAGACAAGACTGTCCTCCGCTCTTGTTGAACAACATACCACTCCCGAAAGCAGATGAGGTAGCGTACCTAGGAGTACACCTTGACAGAAGACTCACATGGCGCAGGCACATTGAAGCCAAAAAAAACCCAACTTAAACTCAAAGCCAACAACTTACACTGGCTCATCAACTCTGGTTCTCCGCTCAGCCTAGATCACAAGGTCTTGCTCTACAATTCTATATTGAAACCTATCTGGACCTATGGCTCACAGTTATGGGGCAATGCCAGCAACAGCAATATTGACATCATACAGCGAGCACAATCAAAGATTCTGAGAACCATCACTGGGGCACCGTGGTACGTTCGGAGTGAAAACATCCAAAGAGACTTAAATATCCCATCAGTTACCAACGCAATCACGGAACTTAAGAAAAAATACCATAGCAAGCTTTACACGCACCCCAATCACCTTGCGCGAGGTCTAATCCAGCTTATTAGCCGTTCCCGTCTCCGGCGAAAGGACCTACCAACCCAGCGAATAAATTATTAGGGCCGTTTAATCATAGAACAGTTGGAAAAATAATACCACTGTTCAAAAAATACTTGTTATAGTTAAGATTTTTAAACTTATTGTTAGTTCTTATACAAGAAGATTCAATAAATAAAAAAGCAAAGTAAAAAAAAAAAAAAAACCAGCCCTTCATCTAATGGTACCAGTTTAAATGATATCCTTCATGCTGGCCCAGTCTTACAGTCCGACTTGACCACTCAAATTCTGAAGTAGCGCTATTTCCGATACGTGTTCAGCGCCGTTATCGAAAAAATGTATCGGCAGATCTGGGTAGATCCGAAACACACTCCATTCCAGCGAATACTTTTCCGTAACAATAGAGGGGAAATCAGAGATTTCGAATTGAAAACAGTGACCTTTGGAGTCAATTGCGCGCCTTTCCATCCGAGTACTGAAGCAGCTAGCAGCTGACGTAGAACTCAGCCATCCAAAAGCTAGCAATGTCATTCGAAATTTCATGTATGTGGATGATGTTCTAGCCGGAGCGGACTCCACGGAAGAAGCTCAGCTCATGGTGCAAGAGCTTCCGCCGGATTTCCATTGAGGAAATGAACCTCCAACCAAAAGGAAGTTTTAGCGGCCATTCAGAGCCAAAACCCTAGGTATTCGCTGGAAAGCAACCTCCGACGAATTCTTCTCGAGCCAAAATTTTCATGCAGGAGATTTGGCTGCAGGAGCTTGGGTGGGACGAAAACATTCCAAATGAGCTTTTTCAGCGATGGCTTAATTTTCTTCAAAGTTATTTAGTGTTAGAGCAGATACGCATTCCACGCTGGCTATCGTTTCGTCCAGATTTCAAGGTCGAGCATCATGGCTTTTGCGATGCGTCGCAAAAGTCTTATGGGGCGGCCATATATGTCCGCGTAGAAGTGGGCAGCACCATTATGGTGCAACTCCTAACCGCGAATACCCGGGTAGCACCAGTCAAAACGTTTTCGCTCCCAAGACTGGAGCTGTGCGGAGCGTTATTGCTTTCCGAAATGGCTGCAGCCATCATTCCGCAGATGCCTACGATTAACTCCGAACTTTACTGTTGGACGGACTCCACGATAGTGCTTGCATGGTTAAGCAAGCCAGCGTGCCAGTGGACCACATTTGTAGCCAATAGGGTGACGAAGATCGCCCAGGCCACAAAAACAGAGAATTGGTCTCATGTTCAATCTGAGCATAATCCAGCAGACCTGGCAAGTAGAGGAGTTTCCCTCCAAGATCTAGCCGATAGCCAGTTATGGTGGCACGGACCGACTTGGTTGCAAAATCCACGCAACCAATGGCCAACTCAGGTCGACAACGTTCCGGTGACCGACCTGGAGAAGCGTGCTCTAAACGTCCATCTCGCAAAAGCTCCTTCTGAAGAGTTGTTGGCACGTTTCTCAAAGCTAGAGAAAGCTCTACGAGTCCTTGCTTATGTTCATCGCTTCATTCAGCGGTGCAGGAAGCAGACATCTCCATCTGATGTGCATTTGCTGGCCACTGAAATCGCCGCCGCCGAGCGGTTCCTAATCTCAAACACTCAGCGCAGAGAATTCCCTGTGGAATATCACTGCCTAAGTGAAAAGCGTCCAGTGCCAAGTTCAAGTGCCATCCTTAGCATGAACCCGTTTCTAGATCCGCAAGGACTGATCCTGGCATGCGGCCGTGTGGCGGCTTCCGAAAGCCTTCAATACAATGAACGCCATCCAGTGATTCTTCCGTATAACTGCCTGCTTTCTCGCCTCCTTGCGAATTTCACTCATCGCATAACTCTCCATGGTGGTAACCAGTTAATGGTGCGCCTCATCCGGTCGAAATACTGAATTCCGAGAATTAAGAACCTGATGAAAGCAGTAGTAAATTCGTGCAAAGTATGTGTGATCCACAAAAAGCGGTTGCAAAGCCAACTGATGGGTGTCCTGCCCAAAGAAAGAGCATCGTTCTCTCAACCATTCACCTATACCGGCATGGATTACGCCGGTCCGTTCGATATAAAGAACTATACGGGAAGATCATGTCTTATTACAAAGGGGTATGTGTTAGTTTTCGTTGGTTTCTCCACCAAGGCCACTTAGAGCCTACATATGACTTAATGACCGAAAAGTTTCTTGCCGCTTTCTCTCGTTTTGTATCCAGAAGAGGGTGTCCACTTCAAGTCCAGTCAGACAATGGCAAAACCTTTGTTGGCGCTGCCACATTGCTTTCCCGCGATTTCCTTCAAGCCGTAAAAGAGTCGGTGACGAATGCCTATATTCATCAAGAGATGCAATGGCAATTTATTCCTCGGGGGCACCCCATATGGGAGGCCTTTGGGAAGCAGGCGTAAAAAGTTTTAAGACGATATTTTACAAATGCACTGCCACACGAAAATACACGTTCGAAGAGCTCTCCACGCTCTTGGCAAAAATAGAAGCGTGCCTTAACTCCAGGCCGCTCTCTCCTATGTCTGAGGATCCGACAGATTTGCTCTGACGCCAGGGCATTTCCTTGTCGGGGGACCCCTTATGTCCACGGTGGAACCCGAAGTAAAGGGGGAAATCCCTTCTTAATCGGTGGCAGCATTTGAAAGCTCTCCATCAGCAGTTCCGTGTGCGATGGAAAGAAGAGTACCTTAAAGAACTCCACAAGCGTTCTAAATGGCAGGCCCCGTCCAAAAATCTCCGCATCGATGACATGGTCGTCATCAAGGACGACAACTTGCCCTCTAATGAGTGGCGGCTCGGCAGAATTGAGTCTGTTTTCCCAGGAGCCGACGGCAACGTCCGTGTAGTAAATATCCGTACTGCACGTGGAGTTATTAAACGTCCAGTGGCAAAAGTGGTGCTTTTGCCGACGGAGTCTTCCGAATCTCCACAAGAATAGACGCTCCTCTCGTCCTTAGTTGTAGTTCACTAGCACTAATCATCCATTATTTTTCATTTCGTTTTCGATCTCCTTTCGACATTCGACTACGCGCAGCATGGCCCCTCGTCAACAAAACGCACGCAGTGCTCGTGCCGTGGAGAGCAGACGTACCCGAGGTATTCAATCCTACCGATGCCGAGTTTGCCGCGGTATCCATCGTCTTCGGAAGTGCGCGAGGTTCCTAAAGCTCAGCGCTGAAAAGCGTTTGCGAGCAGTCCTCATTAACAAATACTGCCCCAATTGCCTCGCTCAAGAGCATTCCACGGGAGATTGCCGAAGCGGTGATCGTTGCAAGAAGTGCGACCGATCCCACCACACGCTGCTCCACATGCACGAGCAGGTTAGTTCGCGTTCGCGTCTCCAACCGGTGTCAACCCGTCAAGCAGCTTCGGCCTCGTCCCAACGTTCCCGCCGGCACAATCCGCCAACTCAGCGTAGGAGTTCACCGCCACGACGCCCGGAATCGACGACGCCAGGCCCATCGCTCTCGTCGCTGCTGCAACGCCACAGCGTGAACATCCTTCCCACAACGCTGGTCAAGTTGGAGACCGGGACGAAGACCTTCAAGACCGCAGCACTTATCGATCCGTGCAGCCCCATGAGCTGCATCGACGCTTCGTTGGCGTCAACCTTTAAGCTTCCGATGACCAATGTTGGCGACGAGAAGCTCAGGACGACGACGATTCGCTCCAGGATCGACTCGAACACGAAGCTGGAGGTCGTGCTCAAGATCGAGCCCAGGGTGCGGATCCGCACACCTGTCCGGGCATTGAGCGACACCGTAGTGTCCAAGTACCGGGACATCATGCTGGCTGATGACGAGTTCCATCGGCCTGCTACCGTCTCAATGGTCTTAGGAGCAGATATATATCGTAAGGTTATCCAATCCGGATTCCTGACCTTCGACGAGGGAATGCCGGTCGCTCAAAAGACCGTGTTTGGGTGGATCGTGTCCGGTGCCTGCAGCCTGCCGTAGGATGGCTATGTTGCAACCCCAGTGATTGCAAGGGGGGCGGAATGTTCAAGTTACGGGGTTTGGACTGTCACCCGCTCTCCGCTCCCTCTTACGCTCTCCACTCGCTCTTACGCTCTCCCGCTCTTCACCACAGAGTCTCCGAGGAGTCTCCGCTGCGCTTGGGAGAACCCAACTCATTAGAATAAGCTTTAGTGTAAAACTAACCACGAACAATAAAGATACGCCCGGTCGCGCCCGCGCATTTACAAAGGTGAAGTGTTCGCTTTTCTCCGAGTGTTCTATTTTCAGCAAACTAGGAATTTTCCAGGACCAGCAAACCCCAGCATCCTAACACTGTCCAATCCACGTTAAATTAGTTCAGTTCCAAAGGCTAAATGCGGTAGGCATCCTTTACATGTGACTTCCATGTCTATGTAAAAACATATATGTTTATAAGTTAACAACTCTTAACATAATAATTCATAGCAACTAAGTAGCTCTATGTATAGAATGCTGACGCGCCAGAATTGAGTTCAGCGCTCTGCGCAAAGAACGTCCGGCAACGGAAAGCTGACTCTTCTTATTCGGGGTGTTGCTTCACGCTGCAAGGAATGCTGAGTCGGCTTTGCAGACTCGTCTTGATGGCGCGATGCATTGCTGTTAGGGTAAACTTAGCTCTATGTTTTGTCAACTCTTCAGTCTCAGTTTTGTATCCAAATAAATTTATATTTGACTTCTTCGATCATAAAAGAAAGAATTCGTTTAACTGGCCACGTAATAGTTGTGCTTCGTGTTTTTTTTTTTAAAGAACTAATTCTATTTATTAAGGCTACAAAAGGAATCGTTCAGTAATTCCTCTGAACTTAACCTAATGTATGATAAAGATAAATGAGACCAAGTGGTATCTTAATTATAAAGTACAAAAGAAAGAAAAAATCTAGTCTAGTTATTAATTACTTAATATGTAATATATTATCCTCCGGGTAAGGAGATCGCTGGGGTGTACCCTCTTCAGTCTTCGGAGGGAGATGGGATCAGCTAGGATAGTTGCTAGTCGGTTCGGGTGGACCATAAGCCTGTCGGCATAACGGCTGCTATGGAAAGTGATCTGATCCCCAAGAAGGGTAACTTTCAGATCTCTTTCGATGACCATGTTCGTCACGTACCAGGGGAGCCCAGATGCGTGACGAGCAGCTCTCGACTGGACCACACTGAGCCTATTAAGCTGGGATTTGGCGGCAGTTCCCCACACCTGGATGGCATAACTCCACGTTGGAGCGAGTACGGCTTTGATTAGAAGAGCCTTAGAGCTCATTTGAAGTTTGCTGGAGTGGAAGAGCCAGTCGAGCTTTTTTAGCTTCGCCAGTGATTTAAATTTGACCGACGTGATGTGGGCCCTCCAGGTCAGTCTCCGATCTAGATGAACTCCTAGGTAGCAGTGCGATCTAACATTGGTGATAGGGTTTCCATCGAAGGTCAGATCTGTGCAGGTTCCGGGCCGCAGGGAAAAAGTTACGCAGGCTGACTTTGAGGAGTTAATGGCCACATTCCATTTGGCGGTCCATTTTTTGATTGCATGCAGCCATTCCTGGACTGCGTTGGAGGCAGTTTGCAGTGAAGGATGAGACGCCAGCATGGCAGTGTCATCGGCGTAAGTGGCCAGGAGCAGCTGAGCCGGGGGGACTTCGGTGTTGTTTGCGGGAGATGGCATGTCAGCAGTGTACAGGGTGTATAGGAAGGGCCCAAGAACACTTCCCTGTGGAACTCCTGCGTGAATCTCTTCCAGGCTGGATCGAGCATCACAGATCACAACAGCTGAGATGGCTCATGAATAGAAGGAGCACTCTTTCGATGAGGTGCAAAAGAGCTGTGTATGCGCACTGTATCGTACCGATATGGTTATACGGGATCCAGATTTGGGGAATTGCAGCCAAATCGCAAAATCGCGCATTACGACAAATAACCAACTGCCCCTGGTATGTACGTAACTCTACACTCCATAAAGACCTGAATATTCACACAGTTGAGACACAAATTAGGAGACATACAAGTCGATATAGTGACAGACTACTGAGCCATAGCAGTCTTCTTGCAAGACGTCTCATCCCCGCTCGACCTCTGAGAAGACTTAAACGGCAAGGCTTCGCCAAGACAATTGGGCAGCAGTAAAAACTCTTCATTTATGTTCCTACTCCACTTATTTTATTTTATAGTGTTTGGTAATTGATAAGAATATTTCTCCACACTGTGATGTTAAGATACAATATTATGATGTACGGATTCTTCACTTAATAAATATTAATAAAACTCTTTCTTGCCACATCACTTAGCCGATCAATTGTTCTCGGCAACAGTATATTTGTGGTGTGCCAACCAACAACCAATGAGTTGGGCACATAACTACAGAAGTATTAAGGTCGAATACGAATGCGAGGATAGCTGGGAGGAGGAGCAAGTAGGCCAAGCAGTAGGTCAGACGTTAGATAGGGCCCCGGTAGATAATACTATGGACCCCAGTCAGATTCGAGCTCTTATCGACAGTGCCGTCAGACAGGCATTGGCGCAACAGCAATCCCAGGTTCCAGGTTCCCAGCTGTTCCAGGTTCAATTAAATTCCCTAGCTGCGCGGGTACCGAGTTTGCAGGTGGAAGCACCGCAAATCGTAACATACGAAAAAGTCTCTGTCAACCCCGAGGTTAGGTGTGAAATTCCCCTTGATATAATAAAATCGGTACCGGAGTTCTCCGGTACCCAAGACGAGTATGTGGCCTGGAGGCAATCGGCCATATACGCCTACGAGCTGTTTAAACCATACAATGGCAGCAGTGCCCATTATCAGGCTGTTGCCATATTAAGGAATAAAATCCGTGGCGCAGCCGGGGGTCTACTCGTATCCCATAATACGGTATTGAACTTCGATGCCATTTTGGCCAGATTAGACTGCACGTACTCGGACAAAACATCCTTACGCCTGTTGAGGCAAGGATTGGAAATGGTTAGGCAAGGAGACCTACCATTAATGCAATACTACGATGAAGTTGAAAAGAAGCTAACGCTTGTCACAAACAAAATCGTAATGACGCATGAACAAGAGGGTGCTGACCTGCTTAACGCTGAGGTCAGAGTCGACGCCCTGCATGCTTTTATTTCAGGGCTCAAAAAGGCCCTTAGAGCTGTGGTCTTCCCGGCCCAACCAAAAGACTTGCCATCTGCACTGACCTTAGCTAGAGAAGCAGAGGCAAGCATAGAGAGAAGCATGTTTGCTAACTCCTACGCCAAGGCCGTAGAGGAGCGAGCGCATTCGGCTGCAGACGGCAAGAGCCGTTTCCAGGGTAAATCAAATAAAGAAGAACAGGGACAGGACAGAAATCCACACTTCATGAAACGACAGAAAAACAGCGGACAAACCAACAAGGACACTCAGGCGCAAGCACCCCAGCCTATGGAGGTCGATTCATCCTTCAGGTTCAGGCAGCGCACTGAACATAATCAGAATCATCCTAATGAATCGAACGCGTCTAAGAGGAGGAATTCCTCAGAACGCTTGACAGAACCGAGACGACAACGTCCAAGAGGCCCGTAAGCAAAAAGAGACCAAAGAAGAGTATAAAAAGCAAAGCTGCAGTCGAGGAAATCGACAGCGAAAATGAGTACGCTCCCAGTGACGACTCGTTGAATTTTTTAGGGGACACTCCCGGTTGCCGTTCATTGAACGACGGCTGGCTGGGAGAACCTTAAAGATGCTAATCGATACCGGCGCGGCAAAAAACTACATTAGGCCCGTAAAGGAGCTGAAAAATGTAATGCCGGTCGCCAGCCCTTTCTCGGTGAGCTCAATACACGGCTCCACCGAAATCAAACACAAATGTTTGATGAAAGTCTTCAAGCACATCTCCCATTTTCCTTTTAGATTCTCTCAATGCGTTCGACGCTATCATAGGCATGGACCTGTTAACACAGGCCGGGGTAAAGCTCAACCTTGCAGAGGACTCCCTAGAATACCACGCATCGCTGAAAAGCTTCACTATTTCAGCTTCCCCAGTGTTAATTTCACTGATGTAAACGACATTGTTGTACCTGACTCCGTTAAAAAGGAGTTCAAGGACACAATTATAAGGAGGAAGAAAGCCTTCTCCATGACAAATGAAGCTCTTCCTTTTAACACCGCTGTCACTGCCACAATTCGGACAGTTGATAACGAACCGTGAACAACGAGGTCAAACAACTGCTGAAAGACGGCATTATCAGGCCCTCAAGGTCTCCCTATAACAGCCCGACCTGGGTTGTTGACAAAAAGGGGACCGACGCCTTCGGGAACCAGAACAACCCTTGACCTGAAGTCAGGGTATCATCAAATTTACCTCGCGGAACACGACCGCGAGAAGACATCGTTCTCGGTGAATGGCGGCAAATACGAGCTTTGCCGTCTGCCGTTCGGCTTGAGAAATGCAAGCAGCATTCATTCAAAGAGCCCTAGACGATGTGCTCAGAGAGCAAATGGGGAAAATATGTTACGTCTATGTAGATGATGTCATAATTTTCTCAGAAAACGAGTCCGACCATGTCCGCCACATCGATACTGTGCTGAAATGCTTGATCGAGGCGAATATGAGGGTGAGCCAGGAAAAGACAAAATTCTTCAAAGAAAGTGTTGAGTACCTCGGCTTCATCGTAAGCAAGGATGGGACTAAGTCCGACCCAGAAAAGGTACCCATTCAGGAATATCCTGAATCCAAAAGTGCCTACAGTGTTAGATCGTTCCTTGGTTTGGCCAGCTACTACAGAGTCTTCATTAAAGACTTTGCAGCCATAGTTCGCCCGATAACTGACATCCTGAAAGGGGAAAACGGCTCGGTGAGTAGGCATATGTCTAAGAAGATTTGTGTTGTCGTAACATTCTGGCATCAGAGGATGTCATACTCAAGTACCCCGACTTTCAAAAGCCCTTTGACCTCACCACAGATGCGTCAGCAAGTGGCATCGGTGCAGTCCTATCGCAAGAAGGTAGGCCGATCACCATGATATCCCGCACCCTGAGACAGGCTGAGCAAAATTATGCCACAAACGAAAGGGAATTGCTAGCCATTTTATGGGCCTTAGGTAAACTGCAAAACTTTCTGTACGGCTCTAGGGAAATCAACATATTCACCGACCACCAGCCTTTCACGTTCGCTGTTGCCGACAAAAACACGAACGCTAAGATTAAGAGATGGAAATCCTATATAGACCAACACAATGCCAAGATTTTCTACAAACCTGGCGAGGACAATTTCGTGGCAGATGCCCTGTCCAGGCAAAATCTTAACGCCTTACAAGACGAACCCCAGTCAGACGCTGCGACTATTCACAGTGAGCTGTCCCTGACCTACACGGTCGAAACCACAGATAAACCCTTAAATTGCTTTAGGAACCAGATCATTCTGGAGGCAGCACGTTTCCCGCTTAAGCGAAGCCTAGTGCTGTTCCGAAGCAAAACTCGCCACTTGATCAGTTTTACTGACAAGAGAAGTCAAAGAAGTTGTTAACCCTGACGTCGTGAATGCTATCCATTGCGACTTGCCTACACTGGCAAGCTTCCAACACGACCTCATTATCCACTTCCCAGCCACTCAATTCCGTCACTGCAAGAATGTCGTGTCAGATATAACTGATAAAAACGAACAGTACGAAATTGTCACTGCAGAGCACAACCGTGCACACAGAGCCGCGCAGGAAAATATCAAACAAGTCCTTCGAGACTACTATTTTCCAAAAATGGGCAGCATGACAAAGGAAGTGCTTGCTAATTGCAGGGTATGTACCCAAGCAAAGTACGACAGGCACCCGAAAAAGAGCTCGGGGAAACGCCCATCCCCAGTTATACTGGTGAAATGGTGCACGTTGACATATTTTCAACAGACAGGAAGCTCTTCTTGACGTGCATTGACAAATTCTCTAAGTTTGCAGTAGTGCAACCGGTTACATCTAGGACAATAGTGGACATCACAGGTCCCCTATTGCAGATTGTTAACCTTTTCCCCAACATCAAAACAATCTATTGCGACAATGAGCCCGCTTTCAACTCAGAGACAACCACGTCAATGCTCAAAAACAACTACGGCATCGACATTGTGAACGCGCCTCCTCTGCACAGCGTGTCCAATGGCCAAGTTGAACGGTTCCACAGCACCTTGGCAGAAATAGCCAGATGCCTGAAGTTGGACAAAAAGACAAATGACACAGTAGAGCTAATCTTGAGAGCCATGGTGGAATATAACAAAACCGTGCACTCAGTTACTCGTGAGAGACCAATTGAGGTTCTTCACTCAGGGGCCCACGAGCGCTGCCTGGAAATCAAGGCAAGATTAGCAAAGGCTCAGAAAGACAGCATCGGAAGATGCAACCCTTCCCGTCAAAACCGTGTGTTTGAGGTAGGAGAACACGTGTTTGTAAAGAACAACAAGAGGTTAGGAAATAAACTAACCCCACTATGCACGGAACAAAAAGTGCAAGCAGACCTGGGAACGTCTGTTCTTATTAAGGAGAGGGTGGTCCAGAAGGACAACTTTAAGTAGGCACTCTCCTTGCAGTTAGTTAGTAGGTTACTTTAAGAAAGCCCGAGCACTACAGTCTCACCCCGTATCTAAATTCCAGGTTTACCCTCACGATGTTCATTACACTGGCATTAGCGAATGCACGGATCACCGACTTTTCGCATGCCAACTACATTCCTGTCGTAGATGAAATTATCCGAGTCTTTTCCCCAATCGCATATGCGTAAGTTACTAGAGGTCGATACGGACCACCTTAGAACTTTGTTGTCCGTCCTTAAGGTCCATCATAGGATTGCCAGGAGCTTAGATTTCCTAGGTACAGCTTTAAAGGTAGTGGCTGGTACTCCCGATGCCACGGACCTTCTAAATATAAAGATCACTGAGGCTAAACTAGTTGAGTCTAATTCCCGGCAGATAACAATAAATTCCGAAACCCAGAAACCGATTAACAAGTTAACTGACACCATCAAAAAGGTGATCAGTGCCCGTAAAAGCGACTTGGTTGACACTCCACACTTGTATGAAGCGTTATTGGCAAGAAACAGGATGCTTTCTACTGAAATTCAAAATTTAATTCTCACTATTACTTTGGCCAAATCAAACATTGTAAATCCCACGATTCTTGACCATGCCGATTTGAAGTCTCTTGTAGAACAGGACACCCCTATCATCAGCTTAATAGAAGCATTCAAGATTAGAGTCCTCCAGTCCGAGAACAGTATTCATATTTTAATTGCCTATCCCAGAGTCAAGTTCAGTTGCAAGAAAGTCACCGTGTACCCTGTATACAACCAACACATCATCTTACGCCTCGACGAGGAAACGTTGGCCGAATGCGAACATGACACCTTTGCGCTCACAGGATGCACAGATACCACACACTTCACGTTCTGCGAGCGGTCTCGGCGCGAATCTTGTGCGCGCTCACTCCACGCAGGGAGCGCAGCCCAATGCCACACTCAACCCAGCCACTTTCAGGAAGTAACTCCCGTAGATGACGGCGTTGTGATTATCAACGAAGCTTCAGATCGCGTTAGCACCGATGGCAGCCCAGAAATACTGGTCGAGGGAACCCACCTGGTGACCTTTGAGAGAACGGCGACCATCAATGGCTCCGAGCTCGTAAACTTACGGAAAGCATTAAGCAAGCAGCCAGGCATTGAGCGCTTCCCATTACTTAACATCGTCGGGCACGACCCCGTGCTCAGCATCCCTCTGCTACACCGGAGTCCTTGCAGAGGACTCCCTAGAATACCAGGGCATCGCTGAAAAGCTTCACTATTTCAGCTGCCCCAGTGTTAATTTCACTGATGTAAACGACATTGTTGTACCTGACTCCGTTAAAAAGGAGTTCAAGGACACAATAATATATATAAAATAATGAGGAAGAAAGCCTTCTCCACGACAAATGAAGCTCTTCCTTTTAACACCGCTGTCACTGCCACAATTCGGTTAGTTGATAATGAACCGGTGTACTCAAGAGCGTACCCAAATCTTATGGGTGTCTCCGACTTTGTGAACAACGAGGTCAAACAACTGCTGAAAGACGGCATTATCAGGCCCTCAAGGTCTCCCTATAACAGCCCGACCTGGGTTGTTGACAAAAAGAGGACCGACGCCTTCGGGAACCAGAACAACCCTTGACCTGAAGTCAGCGTATCATCAAATTTACCTCGCGGAACACGACCGCGAGAAGACATCGTTCTCGGTGAATGGCGGCAAATACGAGTTTTGCCGTCTGCCGTTCGGCTTGAGAAATGCAAGCAGCATTTTTCAAAGAGCCCTAGACGATGTGCTGAGAGAGCAAATCGGGAAAATATGTTACGTCTGTGTAGATGATGTCATAATTTTCTCAGAAAACGAGTCCGACCATGTCCGCCACATCAATACTGTGCTGAAATGCTTGATCGAGGCGAATATGAGGGTGAGCCAGGAAAAGACAAAATTCTTCAAAGAAAGTGTTGAGTACCTCGGCTTCATCGTAAGCAAGGATGGGACTAAGTCCGAACCAGAAAAGGTAAAGGCCATTCAGGAATATCCTGAACCCAAAAGTGTCTACAGTGTTAGATCGTTCTTGGTTTGGCCAGCTACTACAGAGTCTTCATTAAAGACTTTGCAGCCATAGTTCGCCCGATAACTGACATCCTGAAAGGGGAAAACGGCTCGGTGAGTAGGCATATATCTAAGAAGATTTGTGTTGTCGTAACATTCTGGCATCAGAGGATGTCATACTCAAGTACCCCGACTTTCAAAAGCACTTTGACCTCACCACAGATGCGTCAGCAAGTGGGATCGGTGCAGTCCTATCGCAAGAAGGTAGGCCGATCACCATGATATCCCGCACCCTGAGACAGGCTGAGCAAAATTATGCCACAAACGAAAGGGAATTGCTAGCCATAGTATGGGCCTTAGGTAAACTGCAAAACTTTCTGTACGGCTCTAGGGAAATCAACATATTCACCGACCACCAGCCTTTCACGTTCGCTGTTGCCGACAAAAACAAGAACGCTAAGATTAAGAGATGGAAATCCTATATAGACCAACACAATGCCAAGATTTTCTTCAAACCTGGCAAGGAAAATTTCGTGGCAGATGCCCTGTCCAGGCAAAATCTTAACGCCTTACAAGACGAACCCCAGTCAGACGCTGCGACTATTCACAGTGAGCTGTCCCTGACCTACACGGTCGAAACCACAGATAAACCCTTAAATTGCTTTAGGAACCAGATCATTCTGGAGGCAGCACGTTTCCCGCTTAAGCGAAGCCTAGTGCTGTTCCGAAGCAAAACTCGCCACTTGATCAGATTTACTGACAAGAGTTACCTGTTAAAAACTCTCAAAGAAGTTGTTAACCCTGACGTCGTGAATGCTATCCATTGCGACTTGCCTACACTGGCAAGCTTCCAACACGACCTCATTATCCACTTCCCAGCCACTCAATTCCGTCACTGCAAGAATGTCGTGTCAGATATAACTGATAAAAACGAACAGTACGAAATTGTCACTGCAGAGCACAACCGTGCACACAGAGCCGCGCAGGAAAATATCAAACAAGTCCTTCGAGACTACTATTTTCCAAAAATGGGCAGCATGACAAAGGAAGTGCTTGCTAATTGCAGGGTATGTACCCAAGCAAAGTACGACAGGCACCCGAAAAAGAGCTCGGGGAAACGCCCATCCCCAGTTATACTGGTGAAATGGAGCACTTTGACATATTTTCAACAGACAGGAAGCTCTTCTTGACGTGCATTGACAAATTCTCTAAGTTTGCAGTAGTGCAACCGGTTACATCTAGGACAATAGTGGACATCACAGGTCCCCTATTGCAGATTATTAACCTTTTCCCCAACATCAAAACAATCTATTGCGACAATGAGCCCGCTTTCAACTCAGAGACAACCACGTCAATGCTCAAAAACAACTACGGCATCGACATTGTGAACGCGCCTCCTCTGCACAGCGTGTCCAATGGCCAAGTTGAACGGTTCCACAGCACCTTGGCAGAAATAGCCAGATGCCTGAAGTTGGACAAAAAGACAAATGACACAGTAGAGCTAATCTTGAGAGCCATGGTGGAATATAACAAAACCGTGCACTCAGTTACTCGTGAGAGACCAATTGAGGTTCTTCACTCAGGGGCCCACGAGCGCTGCCTGGAAATCAAGGCAAGATTAGCAAAGGCTCAGAAAGACAGCATCGGAAGATGCAACCCTTCCCGTCAAAACCGTGTGTTTGAGGTAGGAGAACACGTGTTTGTAAAGAACAACAAGAGGTTAGGAAATAAACTAACCCCACTATGCACGGAACAAAAAGTGCAAGCAGACCTGGGAACGTCTTTTCTTATTAAGGAGAGGGTGGTCCAGAAGGACAACTTTAAGTAGGCACTCTCCTTGCAGTTAGTTAGTAGGTTACTTTAAGAAAGCCCGAGCACTACAGTCTCACCCCGTATCTAAATTCCAGGTTTACCCTCACGATGTTCATTACACTGGCATTAGCGAATGCACGGATCACCGACTTTTCGCATGCCAACTACATCCCTGTCGTAGATGAAATTATCCGAGTCTTTTCCCCAATCGCATATGCGTAAGTTACTAGAGGTCGATACGGATCACCTTAGAACTTTGTTGTCCGTCCTTAAGGTCCATCATAGGATTGCCAGGAGCTTAGATTTCCTAGGTACAGCTTTAAAGGTAGAGGCTGGTACTCCCGATGCCACGGACCTTCTAAAGATAAAGGTCACTGAGGCTAAACTAGTTGAGTCTAATTCCCGGCAGATAACAATAAATTCCGAAACCCAGAAACAGATTAACAAGTTAACTGACACCATCAAAAAGGTGATCAGTGCCCGTAAAAGCGACTTGGTTGACACTCCACACTTGTATGAAGCGTTATTGGCAAGAAACAGGATGCTTTCTACTGAAATTCAAAATTTAATTCTCACTATTACTTTGGCCAAATCAAACATTGTAAATCCCACGATTCTTGACCATGCCGATTTGAAGTCTCTTGTAGAACAGGACACCCCTATCATAAGCTTAATAGAAGCATTCAAGATTAGAGTCCTCCATTCCGAGAACAGTATTCATATTTTAATTGCCTATCCCAGAGTCAAGTTCAGTTGCAAGAAAGTCACCGTGTACCCTGTATACCATCAACACATCATCTTACGCCTCGACGAGGAAACGTTGGCCGAATGCGAACATGACACCTTTGCGCTCACAGGATGCACAGATACCACACACTTCACGTTCTGCGAGCGGTCTCGGCGCGAACCTTGTGCGCGCTCACTCCACGCAGGGAGTGCAGCCCAATGCCACACTCAACCCAGCCACTTTCAGGAAGTAACTCCCGTAGATGATGGCATTGTGATTATCAACGAAGCTTCAGATAGCGTTAGCACCGATGGCAGCCCAGAAATACTGGTCGAGGGAACCAACCTCTGCTACACCGGATGAATAACGAGAACCTGCTCTCCATCCAAAGCTTTAAGGATGACGTGGAATCTGAAGGTTTGCCTAAACTCTGGTTCGTAGCTGGTGTGGTCCTAAACATTGGTTTAATTGACTCCTTCGCACTTTATCTGGCATTAAGGAGAAGACGAGCCTTCATGGAGATACATCGTACCATCGACACATTCAACATGACCCGAGGACGGTCATGTCCGCTTGTAAGCTGTGTCCGGTGCCTGCAGCCTGCCGTAGGATGGCTATAGTGCAACCCCAGTGATTGCAAGGGGGGCGGAATGTTCAAGTTACGGGGTTTGGACTGTCACCCGCTCTCCGCTCCCTCTTACGCTCTCCACTCCCTCTTACGCTCTCCCGCTCTTCACCACAGAGTCTCCGAGGAGTCTCCGCTGCGCTTGGGAGAACCCAACTCATTAGAATAAGCTTTAGTGTAAAACTAACCACGAACAATAAAGATACGCCCAGTCGCGCCCGCGCATTTACAAAGGTCAAGTGTTCGCTTTCCTCCGAGTGTTCTATTTTCAGCAAACTAGGAATTTTCCAGGACCAGCAAACCCCAGCATCCTAACACTGTCCAATCCACGTTAAATTAGTTCAGTTCCAAAGGCTAAATGCGGTAGGCATCCTTTACATGTGACTTCCATGTCTATGTAAAAACATATATGTTTATAAGTTAACAACTCTTAACATAATAATTCATAGCAACTAAGTAGCTCTATGTATAGAATGCTGACGCGCCAGAATTGAGTTCAGCGCTCTGCGCAAAGAACGTCCGGCAACGTAAGACTGACACTACTTCTTCGGAGTGTTGCTTCGCGCTGCAGGGAATGCTGAGTCGGCTTTGCCGACTCGTCTTGTTGGCGCGATCCATTGCCGTTAGTGTAAACTTCTATGTTTTGTTATCTCTTCAGTCTCAGTTTTGTATCGAAATACAAATAATAACTGTACTTATTATCTACATTGCTAAGCCACAAGGCTAGTCAATAAACCTAAGGGGGCGAAGTCCTCCAACGTAATCTTCAGAAGAAGACTCTACCGACGCAAACGTCTAACCACCGCTACCGGCCGAGAGAAGTCTACGCCAACGAGTCTGATTGAGTGTTTGCATTAAAAGTACTTACTTTTCAAGTATTTATCCATCTCTAACCTCTTCCAACCCCACCAATCTTCTCAAACAGTTATTTCCTTTCTATAATCTGAAAAAGAAAACTAATTTCGCTGTATCAAAGTGTTAGTGACGCCAGTGAGGATTGTTCGATTGTTTTCGAAAAGCATCGATGGTTTGAAAAAACTTAAAACTATCGATGGTTTTCCAGCTCTACCAAGTGAACGTTCAAAAGAAAAATAAAAATCGGCAATTATACATTAAAAGAGCTAAAAGCTCTGTGCGTGCAAAACAAACTTAAAAGTAGTAGCACAAAAATCGTATTGATTAAAAGACTTGAAAATATTAAATTTGAGTGGTGCGCGTATGAAAAAAATAAAACAGCAATGAAAAAAATCAACGACAAAGAGCAAACCAGTAAATTGGACAAGGATGAAAACAACGACAACCGCCAAGAACAAAGTAACGAAAACGAGACAGCAAGAGGCATACATACATACAAAGGAATGCAAGAAACAGAAGGTTCGCGAAAAGTAACGGGATCTTGTGAAATTAATGTCGACAACAAAAATGAGATCGAGCAATGTTCTGAGAGGCAGATGGTGAGCGCCAGCAACAATGAGTCCAACAAATGTTTCGCGATCCCGATGGCTAGCAACAATGATCCTGAGATGCAAATGGCTGGCAACAATGAGCCGGAACAATGTTTTGGAAACCAAATGATGCGCAACAATGTAACTATGCAAGGCGGCGATTTTCAAAGACTGAAAAATGAACTGGAAAATCAAAAAATCAACAACAACGTAGTGCCGACCCAGACTCAGGCATTTTTTTCGAAATTTTAAAGGAGATCGTTAAGGTATATGATGGCGGAAACAATTCAATGTTTGGCTATCTCTAGTTTTGAATGTACAGAAAAATTTCAAGGCCGATGACAATATGTTGCGTGCGCTAATTCACTACAAAGTTAAGGGCGATGCTGAAATATGGCTGTATTCAAGCACAAGCGCTACCATGGAGACAGCGGATAAAATGTTAAGTCACCTGGAAAAAAGTTCGTAATGTCCAAAGAGTCAAAGTTGAGTATGCGGCAGAAGATACAGAACTGCGTCTGGATCAAAGGTGAGGAGTTCTCCAAGTACTACAATGAGAAGTGGCAGCTGGCGGATAATTTAGCACTGGCAGAATATGAATTTTTGGAATATGTCTTGACGGCATACACGCAATCTGGCTAAGTCGCGTTCGTTCAAAACCGGATTGGAGCTTTTGGAGGCATTCCGAAACGTTGAGTTGGGCTACGTTCCTAAGCATAAATTTTTTTTTATTAATATTTATTAAGTGAAGAATCCGTACATCATAATATTGTATCTTAACATCACAGTGTGGAGAAATATTCTTATGAATTACCAAACACTATAAAAATAAAATAAGTGAAGTAGGTACATAAATGAAGAGTTTTTACTGTTGCCCAATTGTCTTGGCGAAGCCTTTTCGTTTAAGTCGTCTCAGAGGTCGAGCGGGGATGAGACGTCTTGCAAGAAGACTGCTATGGCTCAGTAATCTGTCACTATATCGACTTGTATGTCTCCCAGTTTGTGACTCAACTGTGTGAATATTCAGGTCTTTATGGAGTGTAGAGTTACGTACATACGAGGGACAGTTAGTTATTTGTCGTAATGCGCGATTTTGCATCACCTGGATACGATTATAATTCGATTTGGCTGCAATTCCCCAAATCTGGATCCCGTATAACCATATCGGTACGATACAGTGCGCATACACAGCTCTTTTGCACCTCATCGAAAGAGTGCTGCTTCTATTCATGTGCCATCTCAGCTGTTGTGGTCTGTGACCACATTTCTTTACTGTCTTTTTGAGATGCGGCCCAAAGGTGAGCCGTTTATCCAGGGTGATACCTAGATATGTTGCTTGCAGGGGCTGATTAAGGGTAACTCCTTCTAGCCGAATTGGAGGGGTGTTCGGGATAAGCGTTTTTAATGTAAAGCATGGATTTGATGTTTTCAGTGGGTTTATTTTTAGGTTCCACCGTTTACACCAGGCTGCCAAAGCATTAATATATTCTTGTAGTCCGTTAGCTGCCTCTCCGCTGTCCCTGGAGTTATATACAACTGCGATGTCATCTGCATAGGTTGCAATAAGAGTCCTGTTCGGTGCTGTCATGTGTTCGAAACTCTGGCAAGGGATATCAGCAGTGTACAAGGAATATAGTAGCGGTCCGAGAACACTGCCCTGTGGGACTCCAGCTCTCATTGGGTATATAGAGGAGTAGCTATTTCTCACCGTGATTTTAAATTGTCGTTCTTCCAGATATGACTTTAAAATACAGAAGTAGGGCGCAGGTAGAAGGGTCTTTATCTTGCATAATAATCCAACATGCCATACTTTGTCGAAGGCTTGTTGCATATCTATAAAGACAGCGTTGGAGTACTCGCAGTCGTCAAAAGCCTGTAATATGTGTTTCACCAGTCTGTGGACCTGTTCAATAGTTCCGTGTCCCTTTCGAAATCCAAATTGATGATCCGGCAAGATATTGCCTTGTCTTATAATGTCGTTTATCCGATTATAATAAGTCTCTCCCATAATTTAGAAAGGGAGGGTAAGAGGCTTAAAGGCCGATACGACTGAGGATCAGGCTTTCCAGGCTTGTGGATCATCAAAATAGCAGCCATTTTCCACTGTCTTGGGAACACTTGGATCCTTAAAATAGCATTAAAGATTAGTGCTATATATATTATCGCTTTTATAGGTAAAACCTTTAGCGTGGCATGACAAATCCTGTCAATTCCTGGAGCTTTATGCTTCGGCAGTAATTTAATTATTTCAAGGATTTCTTCTATCCTTATTGGCTTAATAGGCCAAGACATCTGCAATGGCATTTGTAGGTACTGGTGAGTCTCTCTTATTTGTTCTGTCGTGGCGAAGTCGTAAGGAGTGAAGCGATCCTCTAGGTGGAAGCCGAATGCATTAGCCTGTTCCACTTCAGTTTTTGCAAATTCCCCACCTGGACAGCGTACGGGTACCCATCGAAGTGGTTGTCGTTTAAGCGCTTTTGTGCACTTCCACAGCGAATAGTTTGCATCAACGGTGTAGTCCATGGAGGATAATTTTTGCTCAAGAAATCACTTCTGAGTTCCCTTAAGATGACTTTGAGTTGCTTTGCTGCTCGATTCCACAAGATTCTGTCCCATGGATCCTGAGTTCGAATTGCTCTTCTTCGAAGGCGTCTCTTAGTTTTGATAAGTTCTCTGGCCTCTCTTGTTAGTACAATACCATAACTTCTGGGGCGTATCTCGGGCTCAGTCGGCGTAGAAGCAGAAGCAGCTCTATATATATTTTGCGTTAGACCGTCTACTGCGGTCTCGATGTCTTCCTTAGAGCTTAGAACCGTATTTAATTGGAGAGAGTTTTCCATATGTTGTCTGAAAACAAGGAGATCAGTTCGGCTGTTTATTAACCGAGAGCATGGTATAACATAGGCACCTTCTGTTTGTAGAGTAGCAACAACGGCTACGTGATCAGAGTCTAGATCCCAATTTTCGCAAATACTTCTTCTGTCTAGGTTTATCCCATGGTACACAGCAAAATCAATGCAGGTAGGTCTGTGACTGGGCACATGTGGGTATCTAGTTGGTGAACCTGTTGCAAGGATATAAGCACTTCTGGCTGAAATGGCTTCTGCTAGTTCTCGACCTCTGGGTGAATTGTTCATATCACCCCATAGCTAATGTCGGGCGTTCCAGTCCCCACCAACAAAATACCTTTGTCCACAAGCGACAAGTATGTCACTGAAGTGCCTTTCCTCAATTCTATTTGTTGGTGGACAGTAAATCGCGCTAAATTCCATATCTCCCAGCCCGGTGGAGACCTTGACTGAAGACATCTGAACTGTTCTCGTTTCAATAACTCTTTGCGGGAAATGACGAAGAGAGCTTCTCACCAGTACTGCTGCTCCTCCCATTCCGTGATTATGGCTTGAAGGTTTGTATGCGGGATAAAAGCTATACCCATATATCTTAACTGTGTTCACTCTGTTGAGTCTGATCTCGTTTAGGAGAAGAATGTCAATGCAGTTGTTGTGTGCGAAGAGCTCGACTTCTCTGGCTTTACCTGAAATACCATTTACATTCCAGATAAGAATCTTCAGAGGGTTCATTGCGATGGTAAAGCGTTACTATGGAGTTGGGGAGCCGATGTATCCCCAGTCCGTTGCTTCAGCATATTGGCCATTTCAAAAACCATTTTTTCCAGCCGTTCGAGTCATTGACTATTCAGCTTATTTTGTTTTTGTTGCTCCTGTTGCTGCTGCTGTAGCCACGATAGGAATTGCTGCTGTTGTTGCTGTTGAAGCTGTTGCTGCCACTTCATAAATTGTTTCTGTTGCTGTGCCAATATTGACTGAACGTCAAGCGGGTGTTGCTGCTTAATATTAGTTCCCTTTAATTGTACATTATGTAGACGAGGCTGGGCTGTTGTATTGCCATTTCTTGCAATATCTGCGTAGGACAAGCTCCCAGTATGACCTTTGGGAGTGCTAGCTATTGTATGCTGCTGTTTTTGCTGGGGTTGTTGCTGGTTGGTTGCACTTTTATCTAACCTGGCTTGCTTAGGTTGTTGCTTCTTTACAGTGCCCATTGATCGTCGAAGATACTCCTGGTAAAACTGGCAACCTTTGTAGCTTGCCGTGTGATTTCCTCCACAGTGTATACAGATAGGCTGTTGATCATTGGGAAGTACGCATAGCTTGGTTAAGTGATTTTCACCACATTGAGCACAGTTGGGATGACGACGACAGTATTTAGCTGTGTGGCCGAATTCCTGACAACGTATGCATTGAGCAATTTCAGATGATTTACGCATTCTTTCTATCCGCACTTTCTGTCGGCATATTGTGTTAATATCGCATATGTCATTAATTTTTGCACAGGTCTTTCTATTAATGAAGAATATATTAAGTTTTTCTTGTCTATTTCTCCTGGATCTTTGGTTATGTACTTGTAGAACATCAAAGCCATATGTTTTAAAGTTGTCGATAATTTCGTAGGTTAGGGTGCTATGGTGGAGTCCCTTAACAACTATTCTGTGAGGCTTCTCTTCCTTCATTTGGTACGAATGGAATTCAATTCCCGAATTATCCAAAAGATTAACAATGGCTCTATAAGTATCAGCGTCTTTGGGTAATATTCTCACTGTTTCTCCTTGTTTATAGCAATTCTGCTTATCAGTATTCTGTTGTGGGCTATTGGATGTCACATTTGGTACACAGTCATCATTAGGAATATTCGGAGCAGCCGATGCACACGAGGTGGATGCGGCATCATGAGGCTACCTCTCTTCCTCTTAATATGAGGTTCATTGACCTCAAAGAGGCGGAGAACAACAACCAAGTAAAGGGCATACCGGTTGTCTGCAGGCACAGGGTAATTTGGGAGAAACCCCGTAAGCAATCGGAACCGATCCAATGCCACAGGTGCCAAGGCTATGGTCATACCAAGGCATATTGTTCTCGGCACTATATATGCAGAGATTGCGGAGAAAATCACCCCACTGCAGAGTGCAAGCTGGAACAGGATGAGGCCAGATTCTGTTTTCACTGTGGCGGCCCCATGCAGCCAACTTTAAAGGTTGCAAAAAATACCTGCTAGAGGCTTCTAACCGCAAACATCAACGGAAGGTCAATAAGCCCTCTATTTCTGGTCCTGCAAGCGGAGTACACCAACCCAGTCCACCAGCCAACATGCCTGGAAAGCCTTCTTTTGCGAGTATAGTCAGAGGAAGTCAGCCCGTCGCCAAGCCTGTGGTTACTGTCCCCCCTGCAAGCCCCAACCTTGAGTCCAAGCTGGAACAGCTGTTTACTAGACTTGACAGGATGATGTCACTAGTTGAAACACTAATGCAACTGCTCCTGCAAAATCGCACTTGCCAATGGGGCCTCCTCGAAGACCAATGAGATCCTCGCCTTCATCGAGCTTCATGAACTCGAAATTCTCCTGCTGTCGGAAACCCATTTCGTTTCCCGGTCCACTTTTAGAGTTCCTGGCTTTACCCTCCACACTGCCAACCACCCGGATGACAGCCAACGCGGAGGTGCGGCGATCCTTATTAGATCACTCATCTCCCATCAACTCTTCTCCATCCTGTCGGAAAATTACATCCAGGCAGCAGTTATCCAGCTGACGGCAAGCACGGGTACTTTTAATATTGCCTCAGTATACTGCCCTCCTAACCTCAGGTGGACGGAGGCTGACGTTGAGCTGATCATCGCTCAATTTGGCACAAAGTTCCTAGCAGCAGGTGATTGGAACGCAAAGCACAGATGGTGGGGAAACTACAGGATGTGCACTAGAGGCAGGGTGCTGTTCTCCGCTCTGGCGGGCAAAGGTATCGACATCGTTGCAACTGGAGAAGCTACTTGCTATCCCTTTCGAACAAGTGTCACTCCAAGTGCCATAGATTTCGGGATCTCCAAAGGATTCAGACAGCAAGTAATCAACGTGGAAACGCTGACAGAACTGTCGTCTGATCATCTCCCCCTGCTGTTTGTGCTGGATGAAGACGTCCAGCTATTTAAAGGTGTCACTAAAATGCTGTCACCTACTGCAAATACTGTGGCCTTCACGGAGCACATCGAGGCCTCAGTAGATCTCAACATCCCCATTGACACCTGCAATAGTCTGGAAGCATATGTAGATTTTAAAGTTGTCGATAATTTCGTAGGTTAGGGTGCTATGTATGGTTGAGTCCCTTAACCACTATTCTGTGAGGCTTCTCTTCCTTCAATTGGTACGTATGGAATTCAATTCCCGAATTATCCAAAAGATTAACAATGGCTCTATAAGTATCAGCGTCTTTGGGTAATATTCTCACTGTTTCTCCTTTAATTGACTTTAACTGTTAAATTATCTAAGCTAGTGACCTCCATAATGTGCTCAAAGAGATCATTAAGGTTGGTAAGGCTCAGTACTATTTGCGGTGGTTTTGATTGTTTATAGCAATTCTGCTTATCATTATTCTGTTGTGGGCTATTGGATGTCACATTTGGTACACAGTCATTATTAGAAATATTCGGAGCAGCCGATGCACACGAGGTGGATGCGGCATCATGACAAACTTGTAGAGTTTCTATGCCATCACTGGTTTCGTCCAATTCCATGTCTAGCATGGCAAACCTATTGTTTGAGTTTGAATTACTATTTGTGGCTGGATATGGCTCCAGCTTCGCGCCTCTGACAGCTCGTTTAGAGCTATGGTTGGGTGTTAAATTGGTCTTCCTCTCTTTCGTCAGAAGTTTTTGCGCATCAGACAATCTAGTAGCAGCTTTTTCTGTGGAGCTCGGCCTACTGATTGCTGCCGTTGTTGTAGATGTAGTATTGCAAGTAGCACTTGTAAATGTTATCGTCGTAGATATTGTGCTTAGGTTAACAGATTCAGTGCATGAAAAGCGTTGATTCAATAACTCCATCCTGATATCCAGTGGAGACTTACCAGCTACTTGCCGCATTTCTTCATAATCAATCGGCTTATTTCTAAGCTGAGAGTTAGAAGTTTCGTTGTTCGTATCCATTTTACAGTTACTAATCCGGTCTATTTATTTTTTTCTAATAAGTACGTTGCTTGTTGCCTCCCTTGTGCGGCTGCCACGTGGTGAGGGGCCCAATGGGCAGAGAATGCAAATTTATCGCACCTTATCCACCGTTCTTTGTTGATGTTCACATGCCGACTCTGCAAGGCAGAGTCCAAATTTTAGAATGCGTGCTGTTTTGCAAGGCTACGAATGCAGGTTTGCGAATTTAAAGTGAAATTCACAGACAAAAACTATAAACAACCGCTCAGTGTGACCAGCTCGCGTTGAATCCTAAGCATAAATATTATTAAAAAACGTTTTATACCAAGTCAAATAAAAATGGAAAAGACTACCTCTTTACGTTACGTTGGATTAAATTTAAGTAAATTACAAATACATGGAAGCGTAAAATGTTCAGTTAAGTTCTCAAATAAAGATACTCCTATGTTACTATATGTCGGCTATGATGAATCTATGGGATATACTATGTTATTGGGAAGGGATTTTTTAGCAAGAGTAAAGGCCAAAATTGTAATTGAAAATGAACATGAAAAAATATCTGAAATTAAAAAAGATTCGATAGTTGAAGAAATCAAAATAAAAATATAAACAAAAGAAATCAAAGTACAGAAAATCAAAGTAAATATATTAGTAAAGAAAATCAAAGTAAAGCAAATCAAAGCAAATATCAAAGTGAGGAAAATCAAAATAAAAATTAAGAATTTAAAAAGTCATTATGAGACAAACGCAGACGAACAAAATAATTTTGAAAAACAACTATTATTAATTGATTACAATAATAATGAAAAGGTATATGAGATAGGTTCACAGTTAAATTTTAAACAAAGATGCGAATTTATAAATGTTATTGAAGAGTATTATATTAAACCAAAAAGACCGAGTGAACCGAATAAGAAATGTGAAATGAAGATAAGGTTGGAAGAAGAGACAAGCCGTTTAGTTTTTCGGCAGGCGTTTGGCATATGTAGAGAAAGAAAAATTACAAGGAATCCTTGATGATTATTTAAAAGATGGTATTATACGAGAAAGTGAGTCTGAGTATTGTTCGCCAATTGTATTGGTAAAAAAGAAATTGGGTGGCATTCGGATGTGCATAGACTATAGGAAACTTAATAAGATCACGGTGAAAGTTAGATACCCTAGCAAACAAAGTTGTGTTCTCGAAGTTAGATATAAAAAATGGATACTTCCATGTTTATATGGACGAATAATCGATACAGTATACATCATTTAACACGCCACTAGGACAGTATGAGTTCACAAGAATGCTTTTTGGGCTGACAAATGCTCCGTCTGTTTTTCAAAGGTTCATCAACAAAGTATTTAACGACATGATTAGGGAAAAGAAAGTGATAGTTTATCTCGATGACATAATGATAGCGACAAAGAATATAGAAGATCACCAAGCTATATTAAAAGAAGTATTTGAGCGATTAGTTAAAAGCAAATTAGAGCTGCGAATCGATGAGGTGAAATATTTAGTATATAAATTAAGAAGATTATGATGGAAGGCGGACTACCCTTCTTAACTGCTGGCCTAGGGACTCAGTCAGTTTTATTTTAATAAAAGAATAACGGCTATTGCCGGAGTTGTTCTCATATGAGCTTGTGCTCTTTATTCAATGAGGCTTCAAAACGAACTGAAATATAAAATGATTCTTAAAGCTAACAAAAGAATCGCAGCGGCCACACAAATATGCTGTGATTGCCGTTTGCGCACAAGTTTCCGGCCCAATGCCGGGTCAGCACTTTTGACGTTTTTATATCATATTTCGCACACTGAGCCAACTGTTCTAGTACGTTGGCTTGTGTTAACTTATATAATATCAGAAAATGGTGTAGTACAGAGAACTGCAAAGGTGGCATTTTTTACCACTCGACTCACACCCAACAATTTTGTGTGCGGGTGCTACCCGCCACGCACATCGCGGGTACTTACAAACACACAGAGAGGTACACATACATAAGTTCAGTATAGCAACATAGTATATAAACATTAAGTCATTGTTCGCTTTCGGGTGGCATTCTCTCTGTTTAGCAACATCGGCTCTGTAGCTACAAGCATAGAGGCAGATCGCAAACGGGGAGGGAGTCAGTCGAATGCTAAAGCTGAACACGTGAAGTACCGAATAAACCAAAGTGGCCAAATCCTGCGTTTGTGTTTTATTTAAATAAGAGGACTTATGTTTTTAAAATTTTTTTGGGAATGTGCTCGTATTTCAGAAGATTCATAAAGAATTTTTCAACAATAGCAAAGCCACTCCATGATTTGACAAAGAAAGACAAAAAGTTTGAGTTTGGCCCAGCGCAATTAGAAGCATTTGATGAATTAAAAAGCAAGCTGTTAAAAAGGCCTATTTTGGCATTGTACAGTCCTAAGGGGTTTCGGATCAATCCTTTTGCGAAGGAAAGCAGATGGTAAGCTACATCCAATTTTTTACTTCTCAAAAAGGACAACGGATACAGAATCAAGGTATCATAGTTTTGAACTGAAAACACTGGCAGTAATATATGCATTAAAAAGGTTTAGAGTGTACCTACAAGGAATTGAGTTCAAAATAGTAACAGACTGTAATTCCCTCACAATGACGTTGAACAAAAAGAATTGAGCCCAAAAATAGCAAGATGGTCCTTGAAATTACAGAATTATTTATATAAACTAGAACATAGATCAGGAGATAGAATGAAACGATAGAAGTAATACGATTTTGGTAATAGAGGAAAATACGTTCGAGGACAATTTAGTTATATGCCAAAACAGAGACGAGAAGTTGAGAAAGATTAAAGAAATGCTAAGTAAAGAAGAAAGCGAATTATATGAAATGCGAAATGGTGTGATTTACAAAAAAGTAAAAGATAAGTTATTGTTTTATGTATGAACAATGTATAGCTTCTATGAAGCTATGGAAGAACACGTATTGTATAAATACTGTAACGAACTGATTTTCCTCTTTCGCTCGCTACGGATTGCAGAGAGTTTGTGCGTTCGTCACAAATTTTGTGATTTGTGTGATTTCCCGACCAAGGAAAAGCAATGGGTTTTTATTATAGCCGTTTATTCTACTGTTTCATATATAATTTCTTCGGAGATCTCACTACTCCTGCGGCGCTTCTCTTGCAACGCCTTGCCTCCGTGGTACTGCTTGCTCCTTGACGCGGACGACGAGTTGGCCCGGCCGGGACTAGGATGTTATAGGGTGGGGTGTATCGTCCTTGGGCGAGGCAACGCTCGTCCTGGGACCACCTGTACCGATCACTGACTCCACTGATCCTTACGGCCACGCCAGATCCTTCTCCTCCACTCCCAGGATCTCCACTTGCTTGTGGTGATCGTCCTTCCGCGTCCTTCGGGCTTCTTGCCGCCCGATGATTGCACTGTTCCTTTCCTTCTGACTTGACCGCGCGTTCTCACTTCCGAGCTCCTTCCGTTAACACTCCGACGTTCGGCCTTCTTCCGTACGCGATCTTGCTGTCTCACTAACTGTCTCTTCTCCTCCGCCTTCAGACCCCGTTCCGACTGCGCGCTGACCGCGCGACTCGCGCCGGTACTCTCCTCGACTGTCCTAGCGTACGTACTCCTCGCGTGTTGAGACTGACTCCCCCGAGCTGCACTTGCGCCGTCCTTTGATAGGCCGCGGGGATCCCGTTATTTCCCCTTTTGCGCACGGCCCGCTCGGGTACAAGGTCCAACAGTTGTACCGTCAGTTCACGGTGCGTCCTCTTTGTGCACGCACCGTTACCGGTCGACCTCTGTGCCCTTGGTCAACTGGAGTCCAAGGTCCAGAGCGGTACCGTTAGTTCACGGTGCGTCTTCTTTGTGCCTGTCCGACATCCGCACCGTTACCGTTCGACCCCTGTGCCCTTGGCCCGCTCGAGTCCAAGACCTAACGGGGTACCGTTAATTCACGGTCTCTCCGCTTTGCCCTGGCCGCCTTGCATCGCGGCTGTTTCTGGGCCACTCCCCTACACGAGATTTGTGGGGAGTTTTAAGACTCCCCCCAATACCACAATGAGTTGGGCCATGTAGGGAAAAACAATGTTAAGAACTGCCTAAAATGTGTAGCTTTTCAAGGAAGAAATGGTAAGCAAGAAGGAACTATTAATATTGTACCAAAGGGAGGTACACCATTTGAAGTCATACATATTGTGAGATTGTATCCAGCGAAATCAACAAACTGAAAGGAAGCAATGGAAGCCTTAAGTTATTATTTTAGAGCGTATAGTAGACCAACGACCAGACAGAGGGACATGTTTTACATCAGATATGTTCAAAGAATTTTTGGAATCAAGAAACATTAAGCCCGTCGAAATTGCAACAAGCTCACCACAAGCAAATGAACAAGTTGAGCGAATAAATAGAGACCTAGGACCCCTGATTAGTAAGCTCGTAGATGTAGAAAAAAAATAATACAAAGCACAGGAGCATATATGAGCACCCAAGTATAATGCTGTTTGGAGTGAATCAAAAAGGAAAAATGCTATATTGTTTAAAAGAAAATGTATTGGAGACAAGGCTAGAGAGAAAAGAAATTAATTTAGGGAAAATTAGAAGAAATTCAGAAGTTTCGCAAGAAAAAGTACAGAACTATAACAAGAAATATGTTGACGCTAAACGACTAGAAGCAAATAAATACTAATTAGGAGACTACGTTGTGGTCAAGAAGCTCCTCAAGCCCCTATGAAATCGCCAAGGTACTAGATAATGATAGGTATTGTATCAAAGATGTGGAAGGTTTCAAGGTGACACAAAAACCATACGATGGAATATGGGCGGCTCATAATATTAAGCCATGGCTTCGACAAAAGAATTCGGTATCAAATAATAAAAATACAGATAAGAAAAATGATAAAGAAAAACAAAAGTCTAAAGAAAATGTAAAAAAGAAAACCAAACCAAATGTAACAAATACTGAAATAAGTAACGAAAATGAAACAAATGTAATGATTACAAGAAGTAGAGCGGCGGGGACCAGGAGATCCTAATTATCAGGATGGCCGAGCTGTAGTAGTAGTAGTAGTAATTGTATATAAGTATAGTAGTATAAGCCCCATTGCAATATTAGAATGTAAGAACTAATTATAAGAGTCGCGAATGTAAATAGTATATACATACGTGCTGAATAAATGTAGAGTCAGTCGCCGTTGAGCTGTCACGGAGAGCACACTAAATGATAAAACAATTAATAGCCCAAATGACAAATATGATGAACATTTTCACGCTTTTATTATCTAAACTTGACAAATAAACTTCTGACAATCGACATTTGCAATGCTAACAGACTTTCACGCCATTTACTTAAACTAAAAACATTCTTAAATGAAAAGCTAATTGACGTGATGCTTATTTCTGAAACACACTCAACTGAGAAAACCTATATAAACATACCTAATTATAATATTTTCTCTACTAATCACCCCGACGGTAAGGCTCATGGTGGTACTGCAGTAATAATTAAAAATAATTAAAAAAAAGCATCAAGTGCATAGAGCTCGATGGATTCAAAAAGGACTAAATACGTGCTACTACTATATCGACCTCAGACACAACGGGTCCAATTAATATATCTGCAGATTATTGCCCACTTATTGACTTATGCATTACAAGAAATTTTCTCTATTTTTATTTACAATCTGTCTTAAAAAAGTATGACAATAAGTAAATTTTATAATTAATCTTAAATTAACAGAGGCAGTAGTTATCCATTAATTCCTACTACATACCCTATGCATAACATGTTTTAATACTTAATACCTGTCAGGGAGATCTAGCACGTGAAATCTTTTAAGTCTTCTAACTTTGTTATTATTATTTGCCAAACATAAGGCTAAGTTATTTTCATGTGTTCTTAGTCTGTCTATATATTTTGTACTAAGTTTTGCTATTTCTTCTTTAACATAAGAGATTCATAAGTCTTTATGGATACTTGCATTTGAAATATAAAATGGAGCATTACCAATTTTTCTTAATATATTTTATTGGTAGCGTTGTAGAATCTTAATATTTGAGTTGCTGGCAGTACCCCAGAGCCGTATGCCATAAGTCCACACGGGCTTTAGTATAGCTCTATATCAACGAACTTTATTTTCCAGTGTGGTTGCAGAATTTCGGCCAAGCAACCAGGTCATCTTCACTTTTTAAATTTTGTTGCTGGCTCTTTGTTTTTATGTGGTTTTTCCACGTTAGTCCGCGATCGAGTTGCAAGCCAAGGTACTTTATGCAATTACTTTTTGGGATTGCTGATTCGTTAAATGACACTTCTGTGTGCAGTCACCTCTTCTTGAAGCAAAAGTTATTTGCGCAAATTTCAGGGCGTTGGCTTTAATTTTCCAAAGAAGGAACCAGTTTTCAATAAGGCGTAGCTCTGCTTGCAGGAGTTGTGAGGCTTCCTCTTTAGATGAGCTGGTATCTGTATGGCTGTATCATCCGCGTATGTGGCCACAGTGCAGATATTTGTTACCGGCATATCGGCCGTGTACAAGGTGTATTAGACAGGTCCTAAGACGCTTCCCTGTGGGTCTCCAGAATTTATAAAATGCAAGGGCGAGTATTCATATTTTTGTTGCACATCAAAGTGTCTGCTGGTTAAGTATGACTTTAATAATAAAAAATATGGTAGTAACCGGGTAACCACTTTTTGATTTTATATAATAAGCCGTCATGCCAGACTCTATCAAACGCTTGTTGAACGTCAAGAAATGTTGCAGTGCAGTATATTTTGCTCTCAAATGCTGACAAACTTTCATTTATAATCCTGTGACATTGCTCAGGAGTTCCGTGGCCCCTTCTGAATCCAAACTGGTGTTCCGGTATGATAGCGAATTCGTCCAAGATTGGCAACATTCTCTTTAAAAGTTTTTTTTTCAAATACTTTAGAAAATATTGACAACAAACTAATGGGACGGTACGATGTCCCTTCATTTTCTGCCTTGTTTGGTTTAAGGATCATCATTTCCATTGGCTTGGGAAGTGGTAAACTCTTAAAATCGCATTAAATATGAACGTAAGAAATTAATATTTTTTATTTTAATAATATTTTGTCCGAGCCTGGAGCCTTTTTACTATTCAGCCATTTAATTTCTGATGAAACTTCATTAATACTGATTTTACGAATGGGTAAGCTCATTTGGCAGGGTAACTCGAGAAAGTTATCTACTTCCCTTTCTGTTTGCGGGTTATCAATGTGATTTGGCTGAAATTCAGGTAAGTTCATTTGGCAGGGTGACTCGAGAAAGTTATCTACTTCAATTATCTATTCTACTTATCTAGATTTCTAAGATATTCAGCGAGAGATTCATTTTTTAAAGTTGACAGTAGTTTTTTGAGATCAGATGCAGCCTTGTTATACGATCTTTTGTCGGAAGGGAAGAGAGTTTCTTGCCATCTCAGTTCTCCCGTACGACTGTAGACTGTCTCGCCTTATTGTCCAATTTGCTCACCAGATTACTCTTCAAGGCGGTAGTCAATTAATAGTACGTCTGATCTGAGGAATCCAATACTTCGATTCCTAAAATAAAGAATCTCGATAAGGCTGTGGTGAATCCGTGTAAGATTTTCTCGATTTATAAGCAGAAACTTCAAACCGAGTTGATGGATGATTTTCCGACAGTCTGCTTCTCGAGGGCCTTCACCTACACGGGCATTGACTATGGCGGCCCTTTCGAAATTAAAAATTGAACGGTGAGAGCATGTGTTATAACGAAGGAATATATTTGTGTGTTTTTCCACAAAGGCGATCTATTTTTAACCCACCTCCAATCTTACAACTGAGAAATTCCTAGTGGTCTTTGGTCGTTTCGTAGCGAGGCGCGGTGTTCCTCAGCGGGTCCACAATGGCAAGACCTTTGGAAGGCAGCAACTTTACTTTTCAGGAACTTCCTACAAGCCATCAAAGAGTCTGTGACTGATGCATATAGCCATCAGGGACTCGTGTTGCGGTTCATCCCACCAGGGGCTCCACATATGGGAGTCTGTGAGAAGTGGGAGTGAAAAGTTTCAAAACACTTTTCTACAAATCTTCGTCCCCCGCAAGTACACGTTTGAGACCCCTCTTCCAGACCCCTCTCTACGATGTCCAAAGATCCCTCAGATTTGCTGGCCCTAACATTAGGCCTTTTCCTAATTGGAGGGCAATTGCTTTCCACTGCTGAGCCCGAGATCCCTGGAGCCGATGATCGCATTCGAGTCATTGGGAGTCTCGCGGCACAATAAAGCGCCCTGATTAAGGCTCTTCTTTTCTAGACAGACAACATTTCCTGGAATGACACCCAATC
>NW_022611294.1:0-7500 GCF_004382195.2 Drosophila sechellia
AAGCCCGTTCCCTTGGCTGTGGTTTCGCTAGATAGTAGATAGGGACAGTGACTTTCGGACCTCTCGAACTTGTTTTACGTGCGTGTTCCAACTGAAGGGATTACAACCACGAACCGAGCAACCCACGTGGTGCATGTATCAACATGGTGCAATGAGTCTGGATACGCCAGACAAACGTCCCGGACTGGAAGCTATAGCTATGTACATAGCGACCACCCCGGTAGCAATTCGAGTACTTGCTTGCCGGGCAAGCACTCCCCTTGCTGAGGAGCGAGTCTACCTAAAATCTCTACTGATCTCTGGGTCACAGCACCCGAGTTTTGCGCAACTAGCACCGTAACTCAAACGTCGAACACGAAGGCTCTACCCGCGATATGGGTATCAACCACAGCCACCACGATACTCCACCAGGGGCCTACCTCAATGTGCTGTCTTGGAGCAGCACAACCCGTGGTACCGAAAGAGAGGCTCGGTGGGCCTCCTCCTTTTGCTCCGACAAGCATGGTTGAGGAACCAGTCGCTATATTAGTCGCCTCTTACGACAAGCAATAGCGGGCTGTGGAAGTATTCTCGCCCGCTAACCACACGGCGAAGTTTGGGCTAAATACCCTCCTCCTAGGAACACCTCGTCCGCAAACGCTGCCAGCCTTGAATCCTCTGCTGTACTTCCGATTCTATTGAAGGTCCGTTTTCGCCAAGGCGCTGCACTCAGTAATCCATCGAGGTTTCGCAAATCTGCATATAGAGGACAAGCGCACAATATGTGCATCCAGTCCTCATATGGATCACCACAAGCGCAAGCAGTGGTATCGCTGAGGGCTCTCCCTTGCAAAAATGCGTTAAACGACCCGTGACTGTCAGCAGGAAAGACGTCCTCATCGAGAATCCAAAGCTTGGATCTCGATAGGCGAGAGTGACGTATGGGATGAACTTGTGCGTCACCCGTCCTGGTTCGCTGTCGTCATCCATCTGTTTTGCCAATTCTGCAGCAAGCACTCCTCTAGGCGATCTTCCTCTGCTTCCAGCTTAGACACGTAGTGTCCTCGCCGTATAGCCAGTCGTTCTCCTCCACGGGTATCCACGTTCAGCTTGTACTTGACCGCTAAAAACTTAGCAGCCAAGTCAAGCGGGGAGCTCCGCCAAGTCCTGCAGTGCCACTGTGGACACTGTTCGGCATACGAAAGGCATCCAAGCAGGATTAGCCTCTGGCAGGAGGCTAGTCGTCTCCGGGCGGCTACCTGTTCGGCGGTGTCATACCATACCGGGGCACCAAACAGCACACAAGGTGCCATGAGTCCGTCATATATGGTCCGCCTGGCTCGAGGACTGAAGCCCCAGTCGGCTCGAAGCACACGCGCCAATGCTCCAACGACTCCGGTCATCCGCTGGCGAAGCGAAGCTATGTGCGTGAGGAATTTCATTCCTTCACTGACCGTGATGCCAAGGTACCGACAGCTACGCACATACGGAAGGTTCGCTCCAGCAAACCTCACCGTAGGCGCACGTCTCAAGGCACTTTCAGCAGCATTATTACCGTCTTGCTGGCGAGACGGTAACGCCAACTTCGCTCCCCACGCTTTACGATGGACATCAGCTCTGCACCTTTTTCCTCTAGCTCAGCTCGGAATTTCCCTCGACGAGAAGCAGCAAGTCATCCGCGTATGCACTCAGCTGGCAATACGGCTGGAGACGCTGAAGCAGTACATCCATCAGTATGTCCCAGATAAATGGGCCACTGATTGACCCTGCGGGCAGCCTCTAGTTACCGGTACATCCACAGTACCGGAACTGCTTCGGATCACTGCTCTTCGGCCGGAGAAAAAGCTCTGCCACAAGCCCATCTCCCGGCATCCCAAGTCGGCTAGTCGGCGGAGTGCAGCACTCCATTCGACGTTGTCGAATGCTCCTTTGAAGTCCACGAATGTGCCGAGCACGTATTGCGCCGGGCTGGCACAAACACTGCTCTTCACGTGCCTCCAAGCATCCTCCACACATCGTCCTTGGCGAAATCCAAATTGCCATCTGCAGCCTTCCGGAAGAACTTCTCTCACACGATTCACCATGATGGCCTCGAGCACCTTACCAAAGACTGGTAGCAAGCATATTCCTCTATATGAGGAGGGCTCACATTTGTCCTTATCTGGCCCTTTGAGCAGCGAGACAACTCGTGGGCACTTCCACTCAGCGGGAAAGTATCCTAATCGGATGCATCGGGAAAACAACGATGCAAGGTGCTCGGGTATGGCGCGCCAGACTGCCTTGCAGATAGTGCCATTAATGCCGTCCAAGCCGGGAGAGCGCCTGCTCTTCAACCGGCAACACATGCATCAACCTCGAATACTTCGAGGGCCGGTGGGACTTCCTCCGCGATGGCAGTCGGTGCTTCGGACTCCGCAACTGGGAAGAATTGCGGAGGAGCACTCGTGCACAGTCACCCCAATCGGTGATCATCTCGCCATTCAGCGGAGGCACCCAATCTCCGTGCACTTCCTGCGGCTCGGCAATTTATAGACGCGCCCATGGGTCGTCGGCATGATTCCACGAAGCGTTCTCATCATTTTCGCCCTCCAAATGAGCTTTTGTAGTTGGCTGAGGCCCGCTCAGGTCGACAATACACGCTCTATTGCGGCATCATATCATGAGCCTTCCATTTTGAAGTAGGCGAGAAGTCTCGGATTCGGCCTTGCATAAGAGGTCGGCAGTCCAAACGTGCTCTCTGTGGGCATCGGATGGACTTTCTTCCAGGCAATATAATACTTATGTACTATACTGGCAGGGTCGAAACTTGCTGGTCAACGGGACTCTGAGAAGTTTTCCGGGTTGGCTGTCTATCACATTTCTCTTGAACATGCAACGTGCATTGGAGAAGTTCAGGAGGCAAGAGCTATGTCTCACTGCGCGGCGGTAGTTGGTTGGCAAAAGTATGATGTTGTGGTATCAATTCCATCGTCACTCTCCACTCATATGTGGCCACATAGATGCTGCTATTGACGATTGTACGTGATATCGTTGTAGTCTGTATTATCGAAGTGTACATCTGTTGACTGGTTTAGGGCGGCGATCTTGCTCCAGATCCACTCTGAAGCAGCTCACCGTCTGTAGTTAGTTGCCCTGGATGACGAGAGGTTTGCTAAGCACATGGGGGACACTGCATTCGCGTCGAGGCAGGATTGCGGGGGTTCTGCTGGCTGCGAGGACCGCATCCATGTAGGATGTACGGTTCAGAGGTGCATCATACTGGAGTATGCGGCCAAAGGAGATTGAGCAAAACCTTCAGACAGAATACGCATAATTGTGGTGAGGGTCCACTGGCATACAGATGGCTTCCTGGTGATCCACTAGGATGGCTGCCTTCTCGCGATCGATGAAATTTCATTCCTTCAGGCAGCATCATTCGTCCCCGTCGAGATACGGTCCTGCACCAGGGAACATGATCGGATCTTGAGTCGGACTCGAGCTCGATGGTCGCAGTCGGCTCGGACAGTTCGCTTGGATGAAGCTAAACATTAGTGTCTAGTTGCACCTCGCAGCAACGCCCCGTATATCGGGCAAAACGTCGAGAGCATGTAATGCCCGAGGGTTGCCTTGTGGGGCAGTTCGGCAGTCCACCGGGTTTTGGCACTTTGCCGCAGTGTGGCTTGTTGCCGCCTGGGACAGAACTATCCTTCTGCCGGCATTCGCTGACCTTGTGGTCGAAACCACACTCTGTGGAGGCGTATGTGCGGACTGTGAGGATGGAATGAGAACACTTGATGTAGAACGACCTAATAAGCTGCCATCGCCCGGTCGTCAACCTCCAGCGTCACATTTACTGTGGCGCCGTCAGCTACCGACCACGCCTTGGTCACAGGTGCACTGACTTCTTAAACTGGGCCAGATTCATTTCGCTGTCGAAGTTGTTTTCGTGGAGCTCTCATAACTCCTCAGGGCCGATAGCTGTGTCGACGTCATATACGACGACCTTCGGCTTTCGGCCGATTCCGTGCACATTTAGGCAACCTCGGCGAATTTTTTGGAAGGACATTCTGCAGCTCTCCACCGGAAGGAGTGCGAATGATGCACACACTCGACGGAGCTCACGGACCTCGTGTACTCTGACTCCGAGAGAGGGTGCAACATCGTTCGCACTTTTCGCTATGTTTTCCCCGATAGCGAGGGTCGTCGCACTTCACCACCGCTGACCACGTCTCGCGACTTGGTAGTGCGGGGGCAGCGATGGGTGCAACCTGCTGCATCTGGGGAGCATTGGCGGCCGGTATTTTTCAACAGATTACGAGGGCGGCGGTGGGGCATAGCAAGCCGCGTCTCCAGCTCTCGCACGGAGATTAGCGCAACACCAGTCATGTAGCGGCTGATAGATATGAGAGCTTTCCGTGTCCACTTCTCCTAGTCTGCGGAGCTGCTTTCACATGCGCTGTGTGGGACAGCTTGCATCATGGCTGCTTGCCCGCACGGGCGGCAGGGTGGCGGCAGTGGAGTGGTGGCAAATTTTAGCAGCAGTGAAACGGCGGAGGCAGCAGTGTGGTCGGAGCAGGGGCAGCAGTAGGATCAGCAGCGGTGGCAGCAGCGTGGGGGGGGCAGCATAATGGCAGCGTTCTCCGTAGCCGCCGGGCGTCCTCCAGCGACGAAAACGGCTCCTCCAGTACCAAGGGTTTGGACTCCATTCGATGCCAGGGAACCAATTTCGCTGCGTTGGGCCGAGTCTTAGATGCCAGATGGTTTGGCGCTGCTCGTCTGGACTTATCGAGGCACTACTTCGTCAAGGCATCGCGTGCTGTCGCTTCCATGGCATAAATAGATGGTGGCTACCTACCGTCGACGCCAGAACGTATGCTGTTTACTCGCTGAAAAGGTAGTTGCTTTGGAACTCGGCTCCACTATCGGTAGAGTCTGGTAGATAAACTCTCCCTAGAACAAACTTAGAGTGACTCCACAATAAGCTTTGTGACAGCTGATCAAAAGCTTACTCGAAACTTACTCGTAAGTTCGCCTTCAGCACGTGCTAAGTGGAAATTCCAACAATTAATTGTTATTACTTCCAAACCGCTTGTTTATAACAACGAAAATTAGCACACGACTTTCGCGGAGCACTAATTCACCGATTTTATTACTTTCCAAACACGGAAACCAAGTTCTTCGCATCTGTACACGAGCGCAACGAAAACACGTCCGTCGTTAATCCATTCATGCGCGTCACTATTAGATGACGAGGCATTTGGCTACCTTAAGAGAGTCATAGTTACTCCCGCCGTTGACCCGCGCTTACTTGAATTTCTTCACTTTGACATTCAGAGCACTGGGCAGAAATCACATTGTGTCAACACCCGCTAGGGCATCAAATGCTTTGTTTTAATTAGACAGTCGATTCCCAAGTCCGTGCCAGTTCTGAATTGATTGTTATTGATAATCGTTTAATTGATAAGAATATTGGTTTAACCCAAATAGTATTCTTAAAAATTTTAGCAAGAAAGTTCCACAATTGGCTACGTAACTAAACTATCCGGGGAAAGTAACTAACATAATGCTAGAAACTCTATTTACCAGAACGAGCACATAAACCATGTTATTGTTTCCCAATAAGCCGACTATTCAATCTTCAGAGCCATCCTTATCCGAAGTTACGGATCTAATTTGCCGACTTCCTTACCTACATTATTCTATCGACTAGAGACTCTTCACCTTGGAGACAGCTGCGGATATTGGTACGGCTGTTGAGAAGTTTGCGTGTCCCACATAAATTTTCAAGGTCCGAGGAGAAAATATGACCAACAGTATATGTCATGCTCTTCTAGCCCATCTACCATATCTCTCTGCGAAAGACTTCCATGGTAGTACGGCTATAAAACAGAAAGAAACTCTTCCGATATCTCTCGACGGCTTCTTTATGGTCGTTCCTGTTGCCAGGATGAGCAGAGGCCATATTTAATAACAAACGGATACTCAACAGGTTACGGAATTGGAACGTATTCCTTTCGTTCAAAATTATTCAAGTGTATTATATTCGCTTTGTTTATATAGTTAGGCATTTTTGTTTTACTTGAAATTTTCGGCTTTCGCCTTGAACTTAGGACGACTAACTCGTGATCAACCATGTTCAACGAAACCTTCTCCATTCAGTCTCCAGGTCTCATTCGATTATTTGCTACTACACCAAGATCTGTACCAATGGCAGCTCATGCAGGCTTACGCCAACACTTCTACGCATACATTGTACCTTCCTACTCACTAAGTTTCAAAATTTATATCACAAGTAATATAATCATCTACTTTAGCGGTAATGTATAGGTATACAACTTAAGCGCCATCCATTTTAAGGGCTAGTTGCTTCGGCAGGTGAGTTGTTACACCACTCCTTAGCGGATTTGACTTCCATGATCACCGTCTGCTGTTTTAAGCACCAACGCCTTTCATGGTATCTGCATGAGTTGTTAATTTGGGCACCGTAACATTACGTTTGGTTCATCCACAGCGCCAGTTCTGCTTACCAAAAGTGGCCCATGGGACATTATATCATAACTTGAACTTCATATCAAGAAAGTTAAGGTTCTTACCCATTTAAAGTTTGAGAATAGGTTAAGATCGTTTCGACCCTAAGGCTCTAATCATTCGCTTTACCAGATAAGATTATTTTATATAATATTAAAATGCACCAGCTATCCTGAGGGAAACTTCGGAAGGAACCAGCTACTAGATGGTTCGATTGGTCTTTCGCCCCTATACTCAATTCTGACAATCGATTTGCACGTCAGAACTGTTTCGGTCTTCCATCAGGGTTTCCCTGACTTCAACTGATCAAGTATAGTTCACCATCTTTCGGGTCACAGCATATATGCTCAAGGTACGTTCCAGTTAGAGGCATAAATAATATAATATACATTATCATAACTATATAGAAGCCCCGGGATTGTGTTAATTAGCTATAATAGCTAAAAAACTAATCCATTATTAGTCAAGTTAATTACGCTATTAGGTTTACATCCCAATAACTTGCACATATGTTAGACTCCTTGGTCCGTGTTTCAAGACGGGTCCCGAAGGTATCCTGAATCTTTCGCATTGTTAATCATACAGAGCATATAATAAACACAAAAATCAATGATAATTATGCCATTATATAATTCCGAAAAATTAACGCTCTGTAATAATATAAATCTATCAGCACTTTATCAAATTAATAACATTTATTCTGTGTTAAAATGCAAGCAATTTAATTGGAATAAACTATAAGTTATATTTTATGATAAATTTGGGATATGCTAATAGATTACAATGTCTTATATGGAAAAATGCACATTATTCTTAATAATATTATTTAAATATTACAATTTTAATGATGATTTTCCATAACGGATATTCAGGTTCATCGGGCTTAACCTCTAAGCAGTTTCACGTACTGTTTAACTCTCTATTCAGAGTTCTTTTCAACTTTCCTCACGGTACTTGTTTACTATCGGTCTCATGGTTATATTTAGTTTTAGATGGAGTTTACCACCACTTAGT
>NW_022611294.1:12500-30000 GCF_004382195.2 Drosophila sechellia
ATTTTTTCCCTTATACATATAATAATTAATCATTTTCATATGTATATTATTTAATTTACTCATACAATTGCCAAAATCATATGAATACATAAGTTTTGAACAATATGAGAGGTCGGCAACCACTGCCTACTATAGTAGTTTTTGAACCCTCTGTCGTAATTCCGGTCGTTTACACTACTATACCCTCTCACTTAAATGGCTTTTCTCTATAATACTAAGAGAATATGGGAATATCTCAGCATTTTTTCCCATATACATATAATAATTAACCATTTTCATATGTATATTATTTAATTTAATCATATAATTGCCAAAATCATATGAATACATAAGTTTTGAACAATATGAGAGGTCGGCAACCACTGCCTACCTATAGTAGTTTTTGAACCCTCTGTCGTAATTCCGGTCGTTTACACTACTATACCCTCTCACTATAATGGATTTTCTCTATAATACTAAGAGAATGTGGGAATATTTCAGCATTTTTTCCCTTATACATATAATAATTAATCATTTTCATATGTATATTATTTAATTTACTCATACAATTGCCAAAATCATATGAATACATAAGTTTTGAACAATATGAGAGGTCGGCAACCACTGCCTACCTATAGTAGTTTTTGAACCCTCTGTCGTAATTCCGGTGGTTTACACTACTATACCCTCTCACTTAAATGGCTTTTCTCTATAATACTAAGAGAATATGGGAATATCTCTGCATTTTTTCCCATATACATATAATAATTAATCATTTTCATATGTATATTATTTAATTTACTCATACAATTGCCAAAATCATATGAATACATAAGTTTTGAACAATATGAGAGGTCGGCAACCACTGCCTACCTATAGTAGTTTTTGAACCCTCTGTCGTAATTCCGGTCGTTTACACTACTATACCCTCTCACTTAAATGGCTTTTCTCTATAATACTAAGAGAATATGGGAATATCTCTGCATTTTTTCCCATATACATATAATAATTAACCATTTTCATATGTATATTATTTAATTTAATCATATAATTGCCAAAATCATATGAATACATAAGTTTTGAACAATATGAGAGGTCGGCAACCACTGCCTACCTATAGTAGTTTTTGAACCCTCTGTCGTAATTCCGGTCGTTTACACTACTATACCCTCTCACTATAATGGATTTTCTCTATAATACTAAGATAATATGGGAATATTTCATCATTTTTTCCCTTATACATATAATAATTAATCATTTTCATATGTATATTATTTAATTTACTCATATAATTGCCAAATTCATATGAATACATAAGTTTTGAACAATATGAGAGGTCGGCAACCACTGCCTACCTATAGTAGTTTTTGAACCCTCTGTCGTAATTCCGGTCGTTTACACTACTATACCCTCTCACTATAATGGATTTTCTCTATAATACTAAGAGAATGTGGGAATATTTCAGCATTTTTTCCCTTATACATATAATAATTAATCATTTTCATATGTATATTATTTAATTTACTCATACAATTGCCAAAATCATATGAATACATAAGTTTTGAACAATATGAGAGGTCGGCAACCACTGCCTACCTATAGTAGTTTTTGAACCCTCTGTCGTAATTCCGGTCGTTTACACTACTATACCCTCTCACTTAAATGGCTTTTCTCTATAATACTAAGAGAATATGGGAATATCTTAGCATTTTTTCCCATATACATATAATAATTAACCATTTTCATATGTATATTTTTTAATTTACTCATATAATTGCCAAAATCATATAAATACATAAGTTTGAACAATATCAGAGGTCGGCAACGGTCTTTCCTCTATAATACTAAGATAATATGGGAATATTTCATCATTTTTTCCCTTATACATATAATAATTAATCATTTTCATATGTATATTATTTAATTTACTCGTATAATTGTCAAAATCCTATGAACACATAAGAGAATACAATATGAGAGGTCGGCGCAACCATAATATAGTAGTTGATGACGAGGTGTTTGGCAACTTGACACAATTCATTAAAGCCTTTATATTAATTATATGATAGGGACAATATCATATGCGTCACTAAATTGATGACGAGGTGTTTGGCAACTTGATACAATTCTTTAAAGTCTTTATATCAAAAATTATATGATAAGGACAATATCATATGCGTCACTAAATTGATGACGAGGTGTTTGGCAACTTGACACAATCCATTAAAGTCTTTATATTAATTATATGATAGGGACAATATCATATGCGTCACTAAATTGATGACGAGGTGTTTGGCAACTTGATACAATTCTTTAAAGTCTTTATATCAAAAATTATATGATAGGGACAATATCATATGCGTCACTAAATTGATGACGAGGTGTTTGGCAACTTGACACAATTCATTAGAGTCTGTATATTAATTATATGATAGGGACAATATCATATGCGTCACTAAATTGATGACGAGGTGTTTGGCAACTTGATACAATTCTTTAAAGTCTTTATATCAAAAATTATATAATAAGGACAATATCATATGCGTCACTAAATTGATGACGAGGTGTTTGGCAACTTGACACAATCCATTAAAGTCTTTATATTAATTATATGATAGGGACAATATCATATGCGTCACTAAATTGATGACGAGGTGTTTGGCAACTTGATACAATTCTTTAAAGTCTTTATATCAAAAATTATATGATAGGGACAATATCATATGCGTCACTAAATTGATGACGAGGTGTTTGGCAACTTGACACAATTCATTAAAGTCTGTATATTAATTATATGATAGGGACAATATCATATGCGTCACTAAATTGATGACGAGGTGTTTGGCAACTTGATACAATTCTTTAAAGTCTTTATATCAAAAATTATATGATAAGGACAATATCATATGCGTCACTAAATTGATGACGAGGTGTTTGGCAACTTGACACAATTCATTAAAGTCTTTATATTAATTATATGATAGGGACAATATCATATGCGTCACTAAATTGATGACGAGGTGTTTGGCAACTTGACACAATCCATTAAAGTCTTTATATTAATTATATGATAGGGACAATATCATATGCGTCACTAAATTGATGACGAGGTGTTTGGCAACTTGATTCAATTCTTTAAAGTCTTTATATCAAAAATTATATGATAAGGACAATATCATATGCGTCACTAAATTGATGACGAGGTGTTTGGCAACTTGACACAATTCATTAAAGTCTTTATATTAATTATATGATAGGGACAATATCATATGCGTCACTAAATTGATGACGAGGTGTTTGGCAACTTGATACAATTCTTTAAAGTCTTTATATCAAAAATTATATGATAGGGACAATATCATATGCGTCACTAAATTGATGACGAGGTGTTTGGCAACTTGACACAATTCATTAAAGTCTTTATATTAATTATATGATAGGGACAATATCATATGCGTCACTAAATTGATGACGAGGTGTTTGGCAACTTGACACAATCCATTAAAGTCTTTATATTAATTATATGATAGGGACAATATCATATGCGTCACTAAATTGATGACGAGGTGTTTGGCTACAGGAAAAAATCATTTATTTATCGAATCATCAAGCAAAGGATAAGCTTCAGTGGATCGCAGTATGGCAGCTGCTCAACCACTTACAACACCTTGCCTGTTACAAAAGTCGTTTACAATTGATTCTAGGCTTTGTCATTGTATTAAATAATGCTTTTATATGTAACTAGCGCGGCATCAGGTGATCGAAGATCCTCCTAATTTACTATGTTACAAATTACATTGGCATCACATCCATTGTCGTTTATAAAATAAATTATAAACTTTAAATGGTTTAGAAGCCATACAATGCAAATTGCCCCTTATTTATCATTGCAGTCCAGCACGGATACGACCTTAGAGGCGTTCAGGCATAATCCAACGGACGTAGCGTCATACCACTGTTCGCTCGAACAAGTATTGTGCCATTGGTCCGTACCTGCGGTTCCTCTCGTACTACGCAGGAATGCTGTCGCAACAACGTTTTGTCATTAGTAGGGTAAAACTAACCTGTCTCACGACGGTCTAAACCCAGCTCACGTTCCCTTGCATGGGTGAACAATCCAACGCTTGGTGAATTTTGCTTCACAATGATAGGAAGAGCCGACATCGAAGGATCAAAAAGCGACGTCGCTATGAACGCTTGGCCGCCACAAGCCAGTTATCCCTATGGTAACTTTTCTGACACCTCTTGTTAAAAACTCTTTAAACCAAAAGGATCGATAGGCCGAGCTTTTGCTGTCCCTGTGTGTACTGAACACCGAGATCAAGTCAGCATTTGCCCTTTTGCTCTATGTGTGGTTTCTGTCCGCACTGAGCTGGCCTTGGGACACCTCCGTTATTATTTGAGAGATGTACCGCCCCAGTCAAACTCCCTACCTGGCAATGTCCTTGAATTGGATCATACCTGAGTAATTGGAGTTATACCAAATTTTCAAATCAAAAATACATAAATGCATCGTTTTATTAAAGAATTTGTTTGCGATTATATAACAAACTCGTGATACTTTGATCAAGAAGCTTGCATCAAAACCCAATACCATAAGATATAATAAATATATCCGTATAATGGCTAGGAAATGATACACGTTCCATTTAATCAAGTAAGTAAGGAAACAATAAGAGTAGTGGTATTTCATTGACGATACCAAACCGAGGTCTAATATCTCCCACTTATTCTACACCTCTTATGTCTCCTTACACTGCCAGATTAGAGTCAAGCTCAAAAGGGTCTTCTTTCCCCGCTAATTATTCCAAGCCCGTTCCCTTGGCTGTGGTTTCGCTAGATAGTAGATAGGGACAGTGACTTTCGGACCTCTCCGAACTTGTTTTACGTGGCGTGTTCCACACTGAAGGGATTACAACCACGACACCCTGAACACCCACAAGTGGTGCATGTATCAACATGGTGCATGAGTCTGGATACGCCAGACAAACGTCCCGGACTGGAAGCTATAGCTATGTACATAGCGACCACCCCGGTAGCAATTCGAGTACTTGCTTGCCGGGCAAGCACTCCCCCTTGCTGAGGAGCGAGATCTACCTAAAATCTCTACTGATCTCTGGGTCACAGCACCCGAGTTTTGCGCAACTAGCACCGTAACTCAAACGTCGAACACGAAGGCTCTACCCGCGATATGGGTATCAACCACAGCCACCACGATACTCCCACCAGGGGGCCTACCTCAATGTGCTGTCTTGGAGCAGCACAACCCGTGGTACCGAAAGAGAGGCTCGGTGGGCCTCCTCCTTTTGCTCCGACAAGCATGGTTAGAGGAACCAGTCGCTATATTAGTCGCCTCTTACGACAAGCAATAGCGGGCTGTGGAAGTATTCTCGCCCGCTAACCACACGGCGAAGTTTTGGGCTAAATACCCCTCCTCCTACGGAACACCTCGTCCGCAAACGCTGCCAGCCGTTGAATCCTCTGCTGATCTTCCAGGATTCTATTGAAGGTCCAGTTTTCGCCAAGGCGCTGCACTCCAAGTCCATCGAGGTTTCGCAATCTGCATATAGAGGACAAGCGCACAATATGTGCATCCAGTCCTCATATGGATCACCACAAGCGCAAGCAGTGGTATCGCTGAGGGCTCTCCCTTGCAAAAATGCGTTAAACGACCCGTGACCTGTCAGCAGGAAAGACGTCCTCATCGAGAATCCAAAGCTTGGATCTCGATAGGCGAGAGTGACGTATGGGATGAACTTGTGCGTCACCCGTCCTGGTTCGCTGTCGTCATCCCATCTGTTTTGCCAATTCTGCAGCAAGCACTCCTCTAGGCGAGTCTTCCTCTGCTTCCAGCTTAGACACGTAGTGTCCTCGCCGTATAGCCAGTCGTTCTCCTCCAGCGGGTATCCACGCTTCAGCTTGTACTTGACCGCTAAAAACTTAGCAGCCAAGTCAAGCGGGGGAGCTCCGCCAAGTACCTGCAGTGCCACTGTGGACACTGTTCGGCATACCGAAAGGCATCCAAGCAGGATTAGCCTCTGGCAGGAGGCTAGTCGTCTCCGGGCGGCTACCTGTTCGGCGGTGTCATACCATACCGGGGCACCAAACAGCACACAAGGTGCCATGAGTCCGTCATATATGGTCCGCCTGGCTCGAGGACTGAAGCCCCAGTCGGCTCGAAGCACACGCGCCAATGCTCCAACGACTCCGGTCATCCGCTGGCGAAGCGAAGCTATGTGCGTGAGGAATTTCATTCCTTCACTGACCGTGATGCCAAGGTACCGACAGCTACGCACATACGGAAGGTTCGCTCCAGCAAACCTCACCGTAGGCGCACGTCTCAAGGCACCTTTCAGCAGCATTATTACCGTCTTGCTGGTCGAGACGGTAACGCCAACTTCCGCTCCCCACGCTTCTACGATGGACATCAGCTCTGCACCTTTTTCCTCTAGCTCAGCTCGGGAATTTCCCTCGACGAGAAGCAGCAAGTCATCCGCGTATGCACTCAGCTGGCAATACGGCTGGAGACGCTGAAGCAGTACATCCATCAGTATGTCCCAGATAAATGGGCCACTGATTGACCCCTGCGGGCAGCCTCTAGTTACCGGTACATCCACAGTACCGGAACTGCTTCGGATCACTGCTCTTCGGCAGGAGAAAAAGCTCTGCCACAAGCCCATCTCCCGGCATCCCAAGTCGGCTAGTCGGCGGAGTGCAGCACTCCATTCGACGTTGTCGAATGCTCCTTTGAAGTCCACGAATGTGCCGAGCACGTATTGCGCCGGGCTGGCACAAACACTGCTCTTCACGTGCCTCCAAGCATCCTCCACACATCGTCCTTGGCGAAATCCAAATTGCCATCTGCAGCCTTCCGGAAGAACTTCTCTCACACGATTCACCATGATGGCCTCGAGCACCTTACCAAAGACTGGTAGCAAGCATATTCCTCTATATGAGGAGGGCTCACATTTGTCCTTATCTGGCCCTTTGAGCAGCGAGACAACTCGTGGGCACTTCCACTCAGCGGGAAAGTATCCTAATCGGATGCATCGGGAAAACAACGATGCAAGGTGCTCGGGTATGGCGCGCCAGACTGCCTTGCAGATAGTGCCATTAATGCCGTCCAAGCCGGGAGAGCGCCTGCTCTTCAACCGGGCAACACATGCATCAACCTCGAATACTTCGAGGGCCGGTGGGACTTCCTCCGCGATGGCAGTCGGTGCTTCGGACTCCGCAACTGGGAAGAAATTGCGGAGGAGCACTCGTGCACAGTCACCCCAATCGGTGATCATCTCGCCATTCACGCGGAGGCACCCAATCTCCGTGCACTTCCTGCGGCCTCGGCAAATCTTATAGACGCGCCCCCATGGGTCGTCGGCATGATCTCCCACGAAGCGTTTCCACTCATCCATTTTCGCCCTCCAAATGAGCTTCTTGTAGTTGGCTGCGGCCCGCCTCAGGTCGACCAATACACGCTCTATTGCGGCATCATCATCATGACGCCTTCCATTTTGAAGTAGGCGACGAAGTCTTCGGACTTCGCGCCTTGCATCACAGAGGTCGGCAGTCCACCAACGTGCTCTCCTGTTGGGCAATCGGATGGACTTTCTTCCCAGCGCAATATCACATACATTATGTACTATACTGCGCAGGGTCGAAACTTGCTGGTCCAACGGCGACTCTGAGAAGTTTTCCGGAAGTTCGGCTGCTCTACTCACCATTTCCTCCTTGAACAATCGCCAACGTGCATTGGAGAAGTTCCAGGACGGCACAGGAGCTATGCTCTCAACTGCGCGCGCGGTAGTTGGTTCGGCCACAACAGTAATGATGTTGTGGTCACTCAATTCCCACTCGTCCACTCTCCACTCATATGTGGCCCACATAGATGCTGCCTCATTGACGATTGTCACGTCGATATCGCTTGTAGCTCTGTAATTATCGAACGTGTACACCTCTGTTGACTGGTTTAGGGCGGCGACTCTTGCCTCCAGCATCCACTCTGACAGCAGCTCACCCCGTCTGTAGTTAGCTTGCCCCTCGGCATGACGAGAGAGTTTGCTAAGCCACATGGGGGACACTGCATTCGCGTCGAGGCCCAGGATTGCGGGGGTTCTGCTGGCCTGCAGCAGGACCGCATCCATGTACCGGATGTACGGTTCCAGAGGTGCATCATACTGGCAGTATGCGGCGCAAAGGAAGATTGAGCCAAAACTCCCTTTCACGACCAGACATACGCCATAATCTGTGGTGAGGGTCTCCACTGGCATACAGATGGCTTCCTGGTGATCCACTAGGATGGCTGCCTTCCCTCGCCGATCGATGAAAATTCTCATTCCTTCAGGCAGCACATCCATTCCGTCCCCGCCGAGATACGGCTCCTGCACCAGCGCGAACATAGACTCCGATCTCCTGAGTCGGACTCCGAGCTCGATGGTCGCAGCTCGGCCTCGGCCACAGTTCGCTTGGATGAAGCTAAACATTAGTGTCTAGCTTGCACCCTCGCCAGCAACGCCCCGTATATCGGGCAAACGCTCGAGAGCATGTAATGCCCCGAGGGTTGCCCTCTGTGGCGGCAGTTCCGGCAGTCCACCGGGTTTTGGCACTTTGCCGCAGTGTGGCCTTGTTGCCCGCACTGGCGACAGACACTATCCTTCTGCCGGCATTCGCTGACCTTGTGGTCGAAACCCACACATCTGTGGCAGGCGTATGTGCGGACCTGTGACCGGCATCGGAATGAGAACCACTTGATGTAGACACGACCTACATCAAGCTTCGCCATCGCCCGGTCGTCAACCTCCAGCGTCACATTTACTGTGGCGCCGTCAGCTACCGACCACGCCTTGGTCACCAGGTGCACTGACTTCTTAAACTGGGCCAGATTCATTTCGCTGTCGAAGTTGTTTTCGTGGAGCTCCTTCATAAACTCCTCAGGGCCGATAGCTGTGTCGACGTCATATACGACGACCTTCGGCTTCTCGGCCGCATTCCGTGCCACATTTAGGCCAACCTCGGCGAATCTTTTTGAAGCGACCACCTTCTGCAGCTCTCCCACCGAAGGAGTGCGAATGATCGCACCACCACCTCGACGGAGCTCACGGACCTCGTGTACTCTGACTCCGAGAGAGGGTGCAACCATCGTTCGCACCTTTTCCGCTATGTCTTTCCCCGATAGCGCAGGGTCGTCGCACTTCACCACCGCTGACCACGTCTCGCGGACCTTGGTAGTCCGCGGGGCAGCGATGGGTGCAACCTGCTGCATCTGGGGAGCATTGGCGGCCGTATTTTTCAACAGATTCAACGACGGCGGCGGCGGTGGCGGCATAGCAAGCCGCGTCTCCAGCTCTCCGCACCGGAGCATTAGCGCCAACACCAGCTCATCGTAGCGGCTGATAGCATATGAGAGCTCTTCCGTGTCCACTTCTCCTAGTCTGCGGAAGCTGCTTCTCACCATGCGCTGTGTGGCCGACAGCTCTGCCATCATGGCTGCTTGCCCAGCACGGGCGGCAGCGGTGGCGGCAGTGGCAGTGGTGGCAACAATTTTAGCAGCAGTGAAAACGGCGGAGGCAGCAGTGTGGTCGGCAGCAGGGGCAGCAGTAGGATCAGCAGCGGTGGCAGCAGCGTGGGGGGGGGCAGCATCAATGGCAGCGTTCTCCGTAGCCGCCCGGGCGTCCTCCAGCGACGAAAACGGCTCCTCCAGTACCCCAACGGGTTCTGGCACTCCATTCGATGCCAGGGCAACCAATTTCGCCTGCGTTGGCGCCGAGCTCTTAGATGCCAGATGGCTTCTGCGCCTGCCTCGTCTGGACTTCATCGAGGCACTACTTCCGCTCAAGGCACTCGCGCTGCTGTCGCTCTCCATCGGCATAAATACGATGGTGGCTCCACCTACCGTCGACGCCAGCAACCGTATGCTCGTTTACTCGCTGACAAAAGGTAGTTGCTCTGGAACTCGAGCTCCACCTATCGGTAGAGTCTGGTAGCACTAAAACTCTCCCTAGACACAAACCTTAGCAGTGACTCCCACCAATAAGCTTTGTGACAGCTGATCAAAAAGCTTACTCGAAAAACTTACTCGTAAGTTCGCCTTCAGCACGTGCTAAGTGGAAAATTCCCAACAATTAATTGTTAATTACTTCCAAACCGCTTGTTTATAACACACGAAAATTAGCACACGACTTTCGCGGAGCACTAATTCACCGATTTTATTACTTTCCAAACACGGAAAACCAAGTTCTTCGCAATCTGTACACGAGCGCAACGAAAACACGTCCGTCGTTAATCCATTCATGCGCGTCACTGATAGGGACAGTAGGAATCTCGTTAATCCATTCATGCGCGTCACTAATTAGATGACGAGGCATTTGGCTATTTTTTTTTTTTTTTTTGATCGCGGAGGTATGGAAATCTATCGAAAGATACTAGGTCTGTCAACACTTCAGTTTCCTAGCATGCACGATTCATTGCTCTATCTGAACCGAAGTTCCGCAACGCCTACGTACTAAAACCATCCTCATAGCCAATTTATATATTACCATTATTTGCGATGTTTATGCCTTTATTGATGTTATGCCAAGACAGTGTAATAAGTAATAAGTAATAGCTCAGTGTAATAGATATTGAATAGCTCAGAGCGTCTGTTCCGTTTGAATCGTTTTATTTGAATGAATCCTATGTTGCTGTCTTTGGGTACAGCTACCCGTACATGGTGTTCTTACATATTGTACATATTGTATATACATATACATGTGTATGCAGAAGGCATACATATGTTATGTATGGCTTGACCACTTGAGCTGCTAAGTGCATGCTCAGCATTCTCACGCTCCGCGATCGGCTTATGTATAAGCGTTAGATCGTATTTCATTGGCTGGAGTGTTTATGTAAGTGCATGTGGTCTTTGATGTGAATTATGTTTATTTGTGTTTGCAACAAAGTGTCACAATGTATGTACGTTACTTATATATATGTAGAGTAGAGTTATAGTGAGGGTAGATACACTACACCTCCCTTTTTAGAGAAATGACGTAATATATGTAGTCATTTAATTAATTAAAACATTTTTTTTCTTATATTATTTCTTATTTATCCTTTCTATTAGAAAAAGTTTGGTCTCAGAATAATTTGTGTAAAAGAATTTTTTTTTTTTTTATATTTTTTTTTTTTTGTTGTTTATAATTACGTTATGCTTCTATTTTTAACTTTCTTAGACAAAAACTTATTTAATTTTTTTTTTTTCGGTTGATCAGACCTTTTTTTTTTTTTTTGGTTATTTATTTTGTATAAAACGTTTCATTAATTATATATTTTTAACCTATCCTTATGAACTTTCTGTTCTTTGTTCTTTTTATTCCTAATTACTATGTTATTGTTTTCTTCGATTCTAATTACTTCGAATGGCCCTAGATACGTTGGTTCTAGTTTGTGACCTGTTTCGTTTCTTATTAAAACGTTATCTCCTACTTTTAGTTTAAAATCGCTAACTTTGTTATCATAACTGGTTTTCTGTTTTACTTTATTACTTTCTAATAATATGCGTGCTCTTTTATACGCGTTTTCTAGTCTAAATTTAACTTCTTTAGCGTAATCATCTATGTTATATATAGGGTCTATATTATCTATGTTACTAAATTGTTTTGCTAAATTACTAGTCTTACCAAATACTAGTTCATATGGACAGTAATTATGCGTTACGGATGGTGTAGTGTTAAAACAGTACACAAAATATTGTAACCATATGTCCCAGTCAGTTTTATCTACTGATATATATGAACGAATGTACTCATTGAAGGTTCGATGACTTCTTTCAACGGTACCTAATGTCTGGTGGTGGTGTGCTGTAGACGTTATATTGTCTATTCTCAGATATTTGCATAAGTCGGCTATAATGCTATTCTTGTATTCTGTTCCCATGTCCGTAATGAACGTCTTCATTGGACCGTACTTCAGAATGAATGATTCAAATATAGCTTTTGCGACTGTATTTGCATTTTTGTTGGGAATTGGTATGGCAACTAAATATTTTGTTAAGTCACAGATTAGAGTGACTGCATATTCATTACCATTTTCCGATTTGGGTAGTGGACCTATAGTGTCTACTATCACTCTGTCGAAAGCGCAAGTTGGTGTTTCCGTTATTGTAAGGGGTGTTTTTGTATGCGTCGTTGTTTTAGACGTAAGGCATTTTTGACATTTATTAACGTACTCTTTGATATGACGTGTCATATTTTTCCAATAATAATGTCTTTTAATTTTTGCTAGCGTTCTTGTAATGCCTGTATGACCTCCTTGAATTGGATCGTCATGGTATGTAAACAGTATCGCTTCTTGATCTTTTTGATCATATATTTGGGTCACCGGCTTGAGTAGCGCTACTCTCAATATTTTCAATAATTTATTGCCCATTTTTTTAAAAGAGTCTATTGAAATTGTTTCAAAGATCTTTTCGCTCGGTGCCACTTTGAGTTGGCTGATCTCATGTATACCGGCTTGTGTTTCAAGCCTTTGGAAGAACTGACCTAAGTCTAGAATTCCATTGGTGTACAGATCGCTAACATCAATTCTTGCTATAACTTTATTTCCATGTTTGAATAAACATTTTGATTCAGTTATTCGCAGAGTCACTACTTTTCGTATTTCGTCATTATTAATGACTTCATATACGTTGGGCTTAGAAGCGTTAACAAGAGTTTCTTCTTGTTTATTTATATTAGTATCTGCGCAGATATTTTTCTGTTTACTTTGCTGTCTTGTAGTGACTTTTAGTACATTTGCTGATATGTCTTTCAGCTCGTTTATAGTGATACGTGACAGTGCATCTGCCACAAAATTATCTTTTCCCTTTAGGTATTCTACAGTGAAGTCGTATTCTTCAAGCTCTAGTCGCATGCGAGTTAATTTTGAACTGGGATTGGTCATAGAAAATAGATATGTTAAAGGTCTGTGATCTGTTTTGATTGTGAAATGTTTGCCATAAATGTATGGTCTAAAATGGGTAATTGCCCAATGAATTGCCGCTAACTCTTGTTCCGTTGTACTCTTATTGCTTTCCCCTTTTGTAAACGAACGTGATGCATAAGATATTGGGAGCTGAATTCCGTCTCGGTTCTGGGTTAAAACCGCTCCACAAGCTTGTTTACTAGCATCCGTTATGATGCAAAATTCTTTGCGAAAATCAGGATATTGTAATAATGTGGGGTGCATAAGCTTTTCTTTAAGGTATTCGAATGCGTTTTGGCATTCGCTTGACCATTCAAAAGGAACATTCTTTTTACATAATCTAGTTATGTGCCGTGAATAGTCGGCGAAGTTCTTTATAAATCGACGATAATAGTTGCAGAATGCTACAAATCGTCTTGCGCTGTCCGCATCGTGAGGGACAGGATAATTTTTGATGACGTCATATTTTTTGTCATCTGGCAAAACTCCTTTGTCTGTGCATTTGTGACCTAGGAATGTCACTTCATGCATGAAAAATGAACATTTTTCCGGATGCAACTTTAGGTTATATTTCCTACATATATTAAAAACATCAGTTAAGTTTTTAATCATGTGTTTTTCGGAACATCCTATCACCATTAAGTCATCCATATAAAGGAATGCCTGAGAAGGTTCTAAACCAGAGAATGATATAGTCATCATTCTCTGAAATGAATTTGGTGCTATTTTGAGACCAAATGGTAATCGCGTGAAGCGATATGAGCCATTGCTTGTTGAAAAAGATGTTATATTTCTTGAGTTTTCTTCAAGTTCTATTTGATGGAAACCTGACATCAAGTCAAGGCATGAAAAGTATTTAGCTCGACCTAGTTGATCTAAAATGTCATCAATTCTAGGGAGTGGGAATTTATCAGAAAGTAGTTTCTTATTAATTTGACGATAGTCAATTACTAATCGCCATTTCTTTTGTTCTGAATTCGGTAATGATTTTTTCGGAACTAGCAAGAGTGGGCTGTTATATTCAGATACAGATGGTTCTACGATTTTGTCGTTAATTAATTTCCCTACTTGTTTTTGAATTTCTTCGATATGGCTATGCGGGCTTCTGTAGTTCTTAATATAAATGGGTTCATCATCTTTAAGTCTTAATGTTTGTTTATAAAAATTATTTGTTGATATTGGTTCGGTTTCCAGTCCGAACACATCACTATACTTTGTGCATAATTCAGTTAATTGACTTTTAAATTGTTCTGGAAAATTTTTCTTCAGTAATGATAGTACTTTTTCGCTTCTATCTTCTAGATTGGTATTATGAATGTCATAATCTTTAAGATTTTCATATTTGATTTTGTTTACTTTGATCATTTGGTCGAAATTAGTGGTATTTAGAAGTCGAATATATACATTTTTTGATGCTGCTATTGTATTCGCAACATAAATTCCATTATGTATTTCCTGATTAGGAACGAATATTTGATCATTTACGCTATTGATGTCTATTTTCCGAATAACTTGTGATCTGGCTGGCAGAAGAACTGTATTGTTGCCAGCGCTATATGTTATTGGGACATATATTGGATAATTTAAATTTTGGGGTCTAATTATAAACCAGTCTTCACTTGGTTTGAAGTCAAGTTGGCAATTGAATTTTTTTATAAAGTCAATGCCTATTATTCCATCACATGGTATTGAAAAATTTGAGTTTACCAAATGAAATTCATGTGGAATAATATATTTTGTTGATTGAAGATCTATTAGGGTTGTTCCTTGAGACTTTATTACACCTTGGCCTATGCCTTGGATGTTTATTATTTTGTCATCCTGAATTTTGAAGTTATCTGAATTAACTTTTAAAAGTGAGATATCTGCACCAGTATCAATGAGAAATGTTAACTTGTTATCAGTTGAATTATTGTAAAAAGTTACGAATATATTAAGACTATAATTGATGGAATGAACTCTAGCATTTATTGATTGTTTCCTAAAGGGGTCTGTGAGTTTTCCGACGTGTTTTGCGTCACTCTCACATTGTTGGTATTGTAACCTTGGTTGGAGTTGCCGCGGCCTCTACCTTGGTTTCGGCCTCGTCTTCCTCCACGGTTGTTATAGTTATTACTATTATTGTTGCCTCGGTTGTAATTGTTGCCATTTCTGCCGCGATTATAACCTCGGCCCCCTCTATTATTGTTATTTGCACCTCGTCGATAATAGAGTACAGTGTTACTCTGACCTGTTATCTCCGTGCAGCTGTTTACAAATTTAGATATGGCATCATTCATGTTTGTGAATGTGCCTGCTTGCATGATAAGTTTTACCTTATCAATGGAGCAATTTTTCGTCATGGCCTTTACAGCTGTGGTAGTGCTGTATTTATTGGCAAGAGTTTGGCCTAAACCTTCACTGATATAGGCGCCTTCAAGGGCCTTTGTCAGTTTCTCCACCTCTTGGGTGTATTGGTTGGCCGTTTTACTCTTTTGTTGGAGACTGAGAAGCTTAGCTGATATAACTTCTACCGATTCTCCTTTAACTGCACTTGACAGTTGGGTAATGATTGCAGCAATTGTCTGCTCATTACTTATGAGGTTTCTTGCATGGCCTTTAAGTTTGGTTTTTATAACCGAAACAGCTAGAGACTCATGCTCACCTTTGATTGTATCTACAATGTTTAGAGCATCTATAAAACTTGTTAAGTTTTCAGCCTTACCGTCAAAGTCGGGTATAAGCTTTGATGCTGTATTCAGAAAATCAATATTGGACTGTGCCATTATGTTTTCTGTTTTAAATTTTTCCTGATTAGTGTCTTCAGCTAATGTTAATATAGCTGGAATTGTTAGGTTTAGTAGGTCTTTATCCTCGATGTCGGTATATTTTTCTTCCGACTCGGTGACCTCTAAATCGATTTCTTCTGGTTCTATTGATTCAGATTGCTCGTCTGTATCAATCGTTAAAGGGGTATTTAGTATTGTTGGAATTGAAATTTCCAAACTAAATTTCCTTTTAACTGCTATCAAGTTTAATCGAAGTTTGATTAATAGTCTTGATAACTTAGACCAGTGTTCAGAATTAAGTGTTTCTCTATGTTCGTATATTAGTGTTCGTGCTTCATTAAAGCAGTCGACTAATGTAGATGCATGTTTTTTAATTGTTTCAGCCTGTATAGGCCTATTGGGCGATAAGCATTTATATGTCTTATCGAATTTAGTTTTAATATTTTTAATTGTTGTGCATATTTCATGCCATTCCATGCTCTAATTCTTACGAACTGTTATTATTTCTGTTGACCCTAGTATTGGGTTTGATATTTCTACAACTTCTGCGATAACATTTGGTATTGAATTTAATACCATGATTTCTTGTTCTCTTTCCAACCCGAACATTGGAAAGAACTCGCAGTTGTAGGTGTTAATGTATAATATTTGCAACTCGTAAAGGCTTACGGGTTGCTCGGCAAGTATAAAATATAGTCTACTTGCGAAGTGGGGGTCTCTACTTAATATTTCATTTATAGTATGTTTGATATTCTTTTTTTTTTTTATATATATATGTAAAGATAATTTCTATTTAATTGAATATTCGAAATTTGTACGCAGGGTACTACTTTAGACCTTATCTAGGTCCAATGCCTTACTCAAGTATTTCTTCTTGAGGCATCTGTTATGTAGTTTGTACAATTTCGTTATCATACTCGCACATAGCAGTACTACTATTATTATGAGGAGTACCGTAATTATTTTAAGTTCGGGCTGTGATACCTGAACTGTATTGATTACGTTTGCGGTGGAGTCCGCTATATTGGAATTTTTGTCTAACATAGTAGACAGTTCCGAAATGATTGTCTTTAGGGGGTCTATCTTCGGTATGGAATTATCTTTAATGCTCATTCAATTTTAATGACATGTAATATAATTGTTTTACTTATTAGGTTTCCTAATTTTATTTCTAATTTTTATTTGATTTGCCTAATTTTAAATTGAAGAGAAAATTTATTTTAATTTGTGTTGAATATTTTTATATATTCAAATGAAACGTTTTTTTTTTGAAGTATTATATATAATGTTATTATATATAATATGAAAAATAAAAATCTATTTTTTCTTGTATTTTTAGAAAGAAAATTCTCTTTAAGAAAGTTATTTTTTTTTTTAATCCATTTTTAAAATGTTATTCATTTAAATTTAAAATGTAAAATTTTATTTTTGAAATAGAAAATTTAAAGTTGTTAAAGTTACACAAATTATTTGCAACTGAGTATATATACTCAGTGCCAGAGACATGGAAATTTGATAGTGCTAATGTGGTTGGCTCACAAGTCACAATTTACAATTCAATAGGATTTTAAAAAAAGAAATATCTCCAACCACATTTTTTAGTATAAAGCCTAGCATAAAGTTTTGTTAGTATTTCCAAGCAGCGGTTTCCCGCCTCGGCTTGGGTTTATTTTAATTCTAAGGCGAATTGGGGCATTTGCATTTAAGCAGCCCGTTTGCGTGTCTTCGCACTTTGGCGAAGTTCTTGTTCAATGGCTTCCAAACGCTCTTGGTAGCGTTGTCGTGCTGATTCTTCTTTTGCCAACTGGGTCATTTCC
>NW_022611294.1:40000-50255 GCF_004382195.2 Drosophila sechellia
GGGGTGTGGACTGTCACCCGCTCTCCGCTCCCTCTTACGCTCCCCACTCCCTCTCACGCTCTCCCGCTCTTCACCACAGAGTCTCCGAGGAGTCTCCGCTGCGCTTGGGAGAACCCAACTCATTAGAATAAGCTTTAGTGTGAAATAACTACCACGATCAGTAAAACGTACGCCCGGTCGCGCCCGCGCATTTACAAAGTCAAGTGTTCGCTTTTCTCCGAGTGTTCGATTTTCAGCAAACTAGGAAATTTCCAGGACCAGCAACCCCATCACCCTAACAATTTGGTCCTTCGAAGACGGATATCCTGCATTTTTCAAGTTTGTCCACCAGCGACCAACTTATAAGATAAGTACGAAACTTCCATCCCCTTTAATTGCCGGTCTGCAGCAAAAGGTTCGAAAATCCAATTTCGTTCAATTTGCTGAGATTTATTGTCAAATCAAACGGATTTATCCGACAAAAGGCAATTAAAGAAAAGTACTTATCCATTCTCACGGGGGCCGCCATATTACCCACCGTTCTAAATTTCTAAGTCCCAATTTTCCGAATATATTTAAATATTCATTCAGTCCAAAAAATGAAAAATTCCAAATGTGAAGAAAGTGAAATTAATTTGTGTTATTATATTATTATATTATTATATTATTATATTATTATATTATTATATTATTTTATTATTATATTATTATATTATTATATTATTATATTATTATATTATTATATTATTATATTATTATATTATTTTTTTTATTTTTTTTATTATTATATTATTATATTATTATATTATTATATTATATTATTATATTATTATATTATTATATTATTATATATTATATTATTATATTATTATATTATTATATTATTATATTATTATATTATATATATTATTATATTATTATATTATATATTATATATATTATATTATTATATTATATATTATATATTATTATTATATATTATTATATATTATATATTATATTATTATATTATTTATATTATTATATTATATATATTATATTTATATTATATTATTATATATTATATATATATTATTATATTATTATATTATTATATTATTATATTATTATATTATTATATTTTATATTATTATATTAAAAAATTATATTATTATATTATTATATTATTATATTATTAATATTATTATATTATTATATTATTATATTATTATATTATTATTATTATATATTATATTATTATATTATTATATTATTATATTATTATATTATTATATTATTTATATTATTATATTATTATATATTATATTATTATATTATTATATTATTATATTATTATATTATTATATTATTATATTATTATATTATTATATATAATTATTATATTATTATAATATATATAATTATTATATTAATATATATATTATATTATTATATTATTATATTATTATATTATTATATTATTATATATTATATTATTTTTTTATATTATTATAATTATATATATTATATTATATTATTATATTATATTATATTATTTATATATATTATATTATATATTATATATATTATATTATTATATTATTATATATTATATTATAATTATTATATTATTATATATTATATTATAATATATATTATATTATTATATTTATATTATAAATTATATTATTATATTATTATATTATTTATATTATATTATTATATTATATTATTATATTATTATATTATTATATTATATTATTATATATTATATTATTATATATATATTATATATATTATATATTATTATATTATTATGTTCAAGTTACGGGGTGTGGACTGTCACCCGCTCTCCGCTCCCTCTTACGCTCCCCACTCCCTCTCACGCTCTCCCGCTCTTCACCACAGAGTCTCCGAGGAGTCTCCGCTGCGCTTGGGAGAACCCAACTCATTAGAATAAGCTTTAGTGTGAAATAACTACCACGATCAGTAAACGTACGCCCGGTCGCGCCCGCGCATTTACAAAGTCAAGTGTTCGCTTTTCTCCGAGTGTTCGATTTTCAGCAAACTAGGAAATTTCCAGGACCAGCAACCCCATCACCCTAACATTTGGTCCTTCGAAGACGGATATCCTGCATTTTTCAAGTTTGTCCACCAGCGACCAACTTATAAGATAAGTACGAAACTTCCATCCCCTTTAATTGCCGGTCTGCAGCAAAAGGTTCGAAAATCCAATTTCGTTCAATTTGCTGAGATTTATTGTCAAATCAAACGGATTTATCCGACAAAAGGCAATTAAAGAAAAGTACTTATCCATTCTCACGGGGGCCGCCATATTACCCACCGTTCTAAATTTCTAAGTCCCAATTTTCCGAATATATTTAAATATTCATTCAGTCCAAAAAATGAAAAATTCCAAATGTGAAGAAAGTGAAATTAATTTGTGCCAAGTTCAGTGAAAATTCCTAAAGTCCAACACTCTGCCAAAAGTGGCAAAAATTCTATTCTCGTTTTCACTGTGTCCAACGCAAGCCAAATTCTTTTCGCAAATTTCGCACATTTTTTGCTTCAACTCCGCAGTCCGCTTAACACAATTCGCTATACATTCAAATACAACAATAAACAACACATACCCTCTGGCCATTCCAAGTAAAATATTAATTAAATATTTACCCGCTATTTACCCATATACATTGCATGCATTACATCTCCATATAAATACATATACGCATACATCTCCATATACATACATATACGCACACATCTCCATATACATCACACATATTAGCGACATACATTGCGCAGATTATCTGCATTCCCTTTAACCAAAGTGTACCAAAGTTTACATTGCCTGTTTCCCAAGTGCCGACGCGGAAAAGGCGTATAACCAAAGTTTACCTAAGTTGATTGTTTCCCGTCGGCAAGTCCATACCACAAATAAAATTTATTCCAAGTGCCGACGCGGAAAAGGCGTTTTATTTTCCATCAATGTTTTTCCGTAAATTTCCAAATTAATTTCCGAACAATAAATACATTTTAAATTAAATTAAACATTTTTAATATTTATTAAATTATTTTTTAAATTTTTTTGAAAATTTTCAAAAAAATAATCATCCATAAGTAAATAATACGGCCAAATACAAGTCGTTCACCCGACAAATATTTCCTTTTCGTATTGCTGGGATATTAGTTTGTGGTTGTTTTAGAAGTATTTACAGCGCGGAGAAAAGACTTCAATTCCAGTCATTCCATTTTCTCCGTTTCCAGTTGTAAATAAAAGAATAAAATTTTCTTCCTTCTAATAAACATTTTATATCACCGTGTTCCAATTTCCAAGGGTTCCAACCATAAATAAGGTGGACCCAATTACCGTAAATCACAGGTCATTTATACAATTCGCTGTTCACTCCGAGTCACCTGTCCAATCAGTCTAAACTACGACGTTTCCACTTCGTAAATTTTACACCACTTAAATTATTAAGTGCAGTCTGAGGAATCTGTCTACTTTTTCAAAAGTTTGACCGGGCTCCAAAACCGCTTCCCTTCCATTTCGTATTTCTTCGATTATGCCCATCGGGGACGATAAGAAGAAATTGTCCGCTGACAAGCCCAGGTCTATTTTTTCACCACAAGGGCCCAAGAGTCCAAGAATCCCAAGCATTTCGGTGAGAACGCCTGCGCAGATTTCCGACGACTGTGCTACTCCATCCAAAGCCACAGTACAGCGCATAGCTAAAAATATGGCTGCTTCAGATCTAGCGCTAGCCAAATTCATTTCGGTTTCTGACCGCTTAAGCGAATTTGAGGCTCAGATCAACACTCCGGAATCCGCAGCTCCAACTGTCACGATCCTTGGCGTCCGTCGCGACCAAGTCCGAACCCTATGGGACAAGGTTGAAAAGGAATACGATCTCTGCTCAGAGTGCCTTGTGTCAGCAGGCGAAGCGGCAGCAAGCAACATGCCTATTCTCAGGGCTAAATACAATTATTGCTATTCAGTCTATGAAAGGTGTGTTGCCCAGCTCGTTGATAAAATCGAGCAGGGCACTTCTCAGTCCATCCCAACCGCGAACGCTGCGCCCCAGGCCTACATTTCCTCTGGCTGTCGGTTGCCTCCATGCGATACAGAAGTTTTCACAGGCGACTATCTTCGCTGGCCGACTTTCCGGGATCTTTTCACAGCCATTTATATCAATAATCCACGGCTGACTCCGGTTGAAAAGTTATTCCATTTAAATGCCAAAACAAGTGGCGACGCGCATGCCATAGTTTCGATTTCGCCTCTCACCAACGAGAGTTTCCGCTCTGCGTGGGAAAACCTGATAGAGCGTTTCGAAAATAAACGATTGTTGGTAAACAGTCAATTGAAAATACTGTTTAATGTGCAGTCGATACCACAGGAATCTGGGGCGGCCTTGAAGGTACTGCAAAGTACTGTTCAAGGTTGCTTGACTGCCTTAGAACTGTCAGGCATCAACACTGAGAACTGGGACTGCCTGCTGGTATATCTGTGCTCATCCAAGCTCCCGAAGATAACTCTCTCCTTATGGGAGCAGTCGCTACATAAGAAAGCCGACATCCCGACATGGGGAGAGCTGAACACCTTCCTTACAGAACGTCATCGAACCTTAGAGGCCATCGATGATGTGAGACCGTCCGTACCGAGTCAGTCGCATTCCAAAGCGATAAACTCAAGTGGGCCCTCTAGAAAATTAAATTCCTATGAGACGAGAGTGGCTCCAAAATTGAAAAGTTGCGACTTGTGCAACAAGGAGAACCATCCTGTCCGAGTATGTCCGCGTTTTCTCCAAATGTCGGTTGACGACCGGTCAGCCACATTAAACGGAAGCAGTTATGCTTAAACTGCTTCGCAAAGGGACATCAGCTTCGTGGGGGCAAAACACCCACAATTGTTTTACTTGCTGTGGCCGGCATCACACGTTGTTGCACCGAAACAACCTCTGTTCCAGCAATTCAAGCCCTTCAAATCCTGCAAGGCCAATTTCCGCTAATCAGGCCAATTTCGTTCCAAATGAGCAAGCCGGTGTTCAGAATTATTTCGCCACAGGCTCAAGAGCTATCCTTCTTGGCACTGCCATAATAAATATTTCCCATCTTGGCACTAACTTTAAGGCACGCGCCCTGATCGACTCCGGATCAGAGGCGACATTCATAACCGAGCGACTGTTCAATCTAATTAGATTGCCATTCCAGGTGGTTCAAGCCCAAGTCTCGGGCTTAAACCAAACAGTAGCTGCTCAGTCCAAGAAGCTCTGCAGTTTCACCATCCGATCTCCGACTAGGCCCGCGTTGCAGTTGGAGACGACGGCCTATGTCCTCCCTCAACTAGCCGGAAATCTGCCTTCCTACCCAATTCCGCAAAATTTCCTTCGGGATCTTCCCGATTTTCCATTGGCGGATCCAAAGTTCTATGAGAGCGCACAAATAGATGTACTTATCGGAGCCGACATCCTGCCTTCGGTGCTTCTGAGTGGAGCAAAAACCAACATCTGTGGCTCTCTCTTGGGGCAAGAGACCATTTTCGGCTGGGTACTAACTGGGCCAGTGTCAGCCTCAGCCCAAAGCAGAATTTCCTCTTTTTCGACGCAGATCTCCCACGCGTACGATAATTCACTGGACAAGCTCCTCACAAAATTTTGGGAGGTGGAGGATATACCAACAAAGTTGGTAAAAGAATCCGATTCCATGTGCGAGAAGAATTTCCTCCAAACGACCACGAGAAACGAGTGCGGCAAATATGTCGTTACTCTGCCCTTTCGCGACCCAGAACATATCGGTTCCGGGCTAGGGCATTCTAGGTCTTTCGCGTTGGCTCAGTTCTTAAGAAATGAGCAGCGTCTAAAAAGAGATGAGGCCTTAAAAGCGAGATACGATTCGGTGATCCAGGAATATCTCGACTTAAAGCACATGCGACAAGTTCTTCCTGCCCATGATTGCAACGCCTATTATATGCCACATCACGCCGTCTTAAAACCGGAGAGCGTAACTACTAAACTCCGTGTAGTATTCAATGCCTCCAGCCCTTCATCGAATGGTGCCAGTTTAAATGATATCCTTCATGCTGGCCCTGTCTTACAGTCCGACTTGACCATTCAAATTCTGAAGTGGCGCTATTTCCGATACGTGTTCAACGCCGATATCGAAAAAATGTATCGGCAGATCTGGGTAGATCCGAAACACACTCCATTCCAGCGAATACTTTTCCGTAACCATAGAGGGGAAATCAGAGATTTCGAATTGAAAACAGTAACCTTTGGAGTCAATTGCGCGCCTTTCCTGGCCATCCGAGTACTGCAGCAGCTAGCAGCTGACGTAGAACTCAGCCATCCAAAAGCTAGCAATGTCATTCGAAATTTCATGTATGTGGATGATGTTCTAGCCGGAGCGGACTCCACGGAAGAAGCTCAGCTCATGGTGCAAGAGCTCCGAGACGCTCTGAGTTCCGCCGGATTTCCATTGAGGAAATGGACCTCCAACCAAAAGGAAGTTTTAGCGGCCATTCAGAGCAACCATCTCTTAAATACTGATTTTCTCGAGATCGATGCAGAAAGTACTGCCAAAACCCTCGGCATTCGCTGGAAAGCAACCTCCGACGAATTCTTCTTCGTCCCGCCAGAGTTGGCTATCGAAACGTCCTTTACAAAACGCCAAGTCCTGTCCCAAATTGCCAAATTGTTCGACCCTGCAGGCTGGTTAGCGCCGTTTATCGTTCGAGCTAAAATTTTCATGCAGGAGATTTGGCTGCAGGAGCTTGGGTGGGACGAAAACATTCCAAATGAGCTTTTTCAGCGATGGCTTAATTTTCTCCAAAGTTATTCAGTTTTAGAGCAGATACGCATTCCACGCTGGCTATCGTTTCGTCCAGATTTCAAGGTTGAACATCATGGCTTTTGCGATGCATCGCAAAAGGCTTATGGGGCGGCAATATATGTCCGCGTAGAAGTGGGCAGCACCATTATGGTGCAACTCCTAACCGCGAAAACCCGGGTAGCACCAGTCAAAACGGTTTCGCTCCCAAGACTGGAGTGCGGAGCGTTATTGCTTTCCGAAATGGCTGCAGCTATCATTCCGCAGATGCCTACGATTAACTCCGAACTTTACTGTTGGACGGACTCCACGATAGTGCTTGCATGGTTAAGCAAGCCAGCGTGCCAGTGGACTACATTTGTAGCCAATAGGGTGACGAAGATCGCCCAGGCCACAAAAACAGAGAATTGGTCTCATGTTCAATCTGAGCATAATCCAGCAGACCTGGCAAGTAGAGGAGTTTCCCTCCAAGATCTAGCCGATAGCCAGTTATGATGGCACGGACCGACTTGGTTGCAAACGCTCCGGTGACCGACCTGGAAAAGCGTGCTCTAAAAGTCAATCTTGCAAAAGCTCCTTCTGAAGAGTTGTTGTCACGTTTCTCCAAGCTAGAGAAAGCTCTACGAGTCCTTGCTGATGTTCATCGCTTCATTCAGCGGTGCAGGAAGCAGACATCTTCATCTGATGTGCATTTGCTGGCCACTGAAATCGCCGCCGCCGAGCGGTTCCTAATTTCGAACACTCAGCGCAGAGAATTCCCTGTGGAATATCACTGCCTAAGTGAAAAGCGTCCAGTGCCAAGTTCAAGTGCCATCCTAAGCATGAACCCGTTTCTAGATCCGCAAGGACTGATCAGGGCATGCGGCCGTGTGGCGGCTTCCGAAAGCCTTCAATACAATGAACGCCATGCAGTGATTCTTCCGTATAACTGCCTGCTTTCTCGCCTCCTTGCGAATTTCACTCATCGCTTAACTCTCCATGTTGGTAACCAGTTAATGGTGCGCCTCATCCGGTCGAAATACTGGATTCCGAGAATTAAGAACCTGATGAAAGCAGTAGTTAATTCGTGCAAAGTATGTGTGATCCACAAAAAGCGGGTGCAAAGCCAACTGATGGGTGTCCTGCCCAAAGAAAGAGCATCGTTCTCCCGACCATTCACGTATACGGGCATGGATTACGCCGGTCCGTTCGATATAAAGAACTATACGGAAGAGCATGTCTTATTACAAAGGGTATGTGTTAGTTTTTGTTTGTTTCTCCACCAAGGCCATCCACTTAGAGCCTACATCTGACTTAACGACCGAGAAGTTTCTTGCCGCTTTCTCTCGTTTTGTATCCAGAAGAGGGTGTCCACGTCAAGTCCAATCAGACAATGGCAAAACCTTTGTTGGCGCTGCCACCCTGCTTTCCCGCGATTTCCTTCAAGCCGTAAAAGAGTCGGTGACGAATGCCTATATTCATCAAGAGATGCAATGGCAATTTATTCCTCCGGGGCACCCCATATGGGAGGCCTTTGTGAAGCAGGCGTAAAAAGTTTCAAGACGCTATTTTACAAATGCACTGCCACACGAAAATACACGTTCGAAGAGCTCTCCACGCTCTTGGCAAAAATAGAAGCGTGCCTTAACTCCAGGCCGCTCTCTCCCATGTCTGAGGACCCGACAGATTTGCTGGCTCTGACGCCAGGTCATTTCCTTGTCGGGGGACCCCTTATGTCCACGGTGGAACCCGAAGTAAAGGGGGAAACGAAATCCATTCTTAATCGGTGGCAGCATTTGAAAGCTCTTCATCAGCAGTTCCGTGTGCGATGGAAAGAAGAGTACCTCAAAGAACTCCACAAGCGCTCCAAATGGCAGGCCCCGTCCAAAAATCTCCGCATCGATGACATGGTCGTCATCAAGGACGACAACTTGCCCTCTAATGAATGGCGGCTCGGCAGAATTGAGTCTGTTTTCCCAGGAGCCGACGGCAACGTCCGTGTAGTAAATATCCGTACTGCGCGTGGAGTTGTTAAACGTCCAGTAGCAAAAGTGGTGCTTTTGCCGACGGAGTCTTCCGAATCTCGACAATAATAGGCGCTCCTATCGTCCTTAGTTGTAGTTCATTAGCTATCCATTATCATCCACTAATCATCCATTATTTTTCATTTCGTTTTCGATCTTCGTTCGACATTCGACTACGCGCAGCATGGCCCCTCGTCAACAAAACGCACGCAGTGCTCGTGCCGTGGAGAGCAGACGTACCCGAGGTATTCAATCCTACCGATGCCGAGTCTGCCGCGGTATCCATCCTCTTCGGAAGTGCGCGAGGTTCCTAAAGCTCAGCGCTGAAAAGCGTTTGCGAGCAGTCCTCATTAACAAATACTACGCCAATTGCCTCGCTCACGAGCATTCCACGGGAGACTGCCGAAGCGGTGATCGTTGCAAGAAGTGCGACCGATCCCACCACACGCTGCTCCACATGCACGAGCAGGTTAGCTCGTTGTCGCGGTCGCGAGCGCGCTCACGTCTCCAACCGGTGCCAACCCGGCAAGCAGCTTCGGCCTCGTCCCAACGTTCCCACCGGCACAATCCGCCAACTCAGCGTAGGAGTTCATCGCCACGACGCCCGGAATCGACCACGCCAGGCCCATCGCTCTCGTCGTTGCTGCAACGCCACAGCGTGAACATCCTTCCCACAGCGCTGGTCAAGTTGGAGACCTGGACGAAGACCTTCGAGACCGCAGCACTGATCGATCCGTGCAGCCCCATGAGCTGCATCGACGCTTCGTTGGCGTCAGCCTTTACGCTTCCGATGACCAATGTGGCGACGAGAAGGTCTGCACGACGAAGATCCGCTCCAGGATCGACGCGAATACTAAGCTGGAGGTCGTGCTCAAGATCGAGCCCAGGGTGCGGATCCGCACACCTGTCCGGGCATTGAGCGACACCATAGTATCCAAGTACCGGGACATCATGCTGGCTGATGACCAGTTCCATCGGCCGGCTACCGTCTCCATGGTCTTAGGAGCAGATGTTTATCCTAAGGTTATCCAATCCGGATTCCTGACCTTCGACGAGGAATGCCGGTCGCTCAAAAAACTGTGTTTGGGTGGATCGTGTCCGGTGCCTGCAGCCTGCCGTAGGATGGCTATGTTGCAACCCAGTGATTGCAAGGGGCGGAATGTTCAAGTTACGGGGTGTGGACTGTCACCCGCTCTCCGCTCCCTCTTACGCTCCCCACTCCCTCTTACGCTCCCCACTCCCTCTCACGCTCTCCCGCTCTTCACCACAGAGTCTCCGAGGAGTCTCCGCTGCGCTTGGGAGAACCCAACTCATTAGAATAAGCTTTAGTGTGAAATAACTACCACGATCAATAAACGTACGCCCGGTCGCGCCCGCGCATTTACAAAGTCAAGTGTTCGCTTTTCTCCGAGTGTTCGATTTTCAGCAAACTAGGAAGTTTCCAGGACCAGCAACCCCATCACCTA
>NW_022611295.1:0-39229 GCF_004382195.2 Drosophila sechellia
AATATAATGTCAATATTGTTTTATTTGAAAGAAATTAAAAATACACCATTTTACTGGCATATATCAATTCCTTCAATAAATTTATTTTATACCTAAAATAAATGTTGCGAAATGTCTTAGTTTCATATAAGCATTATGTATCATAATAATCTGGTTATGGTTTGCTATTTTGGGTGACACATACTGCAAAATTTATATAAAACATTAACCTGATGGATGACAGGTACAAACATTGTATATTTTAGGTTGTTGCATTAGCCAACGTATGCTCATAACATAGATGAACAATACATATTCGCAACGCGTGTATATTATGGTCCATATACACACACACTTATTTGATTACCACACATTCAAAATTATTTTTATTTTAATTCGACTTCTACTTTCGAATTTAGTTTAGTTTCTTCGATTTCCATTTTCGAGAATTTGTTTTTATAGGAAAACGCCGTTGTTGTAGTAAGTACTGCCACAAATACGCACAGCAACATTAATAATGTTAAAGTCTTTTTATGAGGTTGCCAAGCCCCACATATAAAATAAAAGCCATCTTCATTTTATTTTGACTTTAACTTTTGATTCCGTGGAATCATTTTGTAATATTTTATTTTGGTAAATTGTATTTATTTGTATTATAACAAATATTTATTAACGATAAGGATATTATACAATAATGATCCTTCCGCAACAAATATTTATTAACGATAAGGATATTATACAATAATGATCCTTCCGCAGGTTCACCTACGGAAACCTTGTTACGACTTTTACTTCCTCTAAATAATCAAGTTCGGTCAACTTTTGCGAAACAACCGTAACACGCAAGGCGTCACAGTGATCACGTCCGGAGACCTCACTAAATAATTCAATCGGTAGTAGCGACGGGCGGTGTGTACAAAGGGCAGGACGTAATCAATGCGAGTTAATGACTCACACTTACTGGGAATTCCAAGTTCATGTGAACAGTTTCAGTTCACAATCCCAAGCATGAAAGTGGTTCAGCGGTTTACCCGGACCTCTCGGTCTAGGAAATACACGTTGATACTTTCATTGTAGCGCGCGTGCAGCCCAGGACATCTAAGGGCATCACAGACCTGTTATTGCTCAATCTCATTATTGCTAGACGCAATTTGTCCATTTAAGAAGCTAGTGTCCTTATAATGGACAAACCAACAGTACGGCTCCACTTACATAAACACATTCAAACACAATAAACATTTTACTGCCACCATGAATGAAGGCTACATAAGCTTCAGCACCATAATCCTGAAGATATCTATTTAATATATTTGAGTCTCGTTCGTTATCGGAATTAACCAGACAAATCACTCCACGAACTAAGAACGGCATGCACCACCACCCATAGATTCGAGAAAGAGCTATCAATCTGTCTTACACACTTATGTTCGGACCTGGTAAGTTTTCCCGTGTTGAGTCAAATTAAGCCGCAGGCTCCACTCCTTGGTGGTGCCCTTCCGTCAATTCCTTTAAGTTTCAGCTTGCAACCATACTTCCCCCGGAGCCCAAAAGCTTTGGTTTCCCGGGAAGCGACTGAGAGAGCCATAAAAGTAGCTACACCCAATTGCTAGCTGGCATCGTTTATGGTTAGAACTAGGGCGTATCTGATCGCCTTCGAACCTCTAACTTTCGTTCTTGATTAATGAAAACATCTTGGCAAATGCTTTCGCTTAAGTTAGTCTTACGACGGTCCAAGAATTTCACCTCTCGCGTCGTAATACTAATGCCCCCAAACTGCTTCTATTAATCATTACCTCTTGATCTGAAAACCAATGAAAGCAGAACAGAGGTCTTATTTCATTATCCCATGCACAGAATATTCAGGCATTTGAAGCCTGCTTTAAGCACTCTAATTTGTTCAAAGTAATAGTACCGGCCCACAATAACACTCGTTTAAGAGCACTAGTGCAGGTTTTTAATAGGAGGAAACATATGAAAAAATACAAGTATTTAAATCACATATAAGAACTCCACCGGTAATACGCTTACATACATAAAGGTATAGTACTAACCACAATTGTAAGTTGTACTACCCGTATGAAGCACAAGTTCAACTACGAACGTTTTAACCGCAACAACTTTAATATACGCTATTGGAGCTGGAATTACCGCGGCTGCTGGCACCAGACTTGCCCTCCAATTGGTCCTTGTTAAAGGATTTAAAGTGTACTCATTCCAATTACAGGGCCTCGGATATGAGTCCTGTATTGTTATTTTTCGTCACTACCTCCCCGAGCTGGGAGTGGGTAATTTACGCGCCTGCTGCCTTCCTTAGATGTGGTAGCCGTTTCTCAGGCTCCCTCTCCGGAATCGAACCCTGATTCCCCGTTACCCGTTGCAACCATGGTAGTCCTAGATACTACCATCAAAAGTTGATAGGGCAGACATTTGAAAGATCTGTCGTCGGTACAAGACCATACGATCTGCATGTTATCTAGAGTTCAACCAATATAACGATCTTGCGATCGCTTGGTTTTAGCCTAATAAAAGCACATGTCCCATAAGGTTCATGTTTTAATTGCATGTATTAGCTCTAGAATTACCACAGTTATCCAAGTAACTGTTAACGATCTAAGGAACCATAACTGATATAATGAGCCTTTTGCGGTTTCACTTTTAATTCGTGTGTACTTAGACATGCATGGCTTAATCTTGAGACAAGCATATAACTACTGGCAGGATCAACCAGAATAATGGTTTTTCCTTCATATTCCATTCATATTTTTTGAATCGAAATAAGCAATATAATAGATATATAGATTTTTCACTTTATATAATTCCATGATTTTTATTATATTGAATAAAATTCAATATTTCGCCTTTGGGTAAAAATTTTAAATATATAAATATAAGTAAAAATCTATTCGATTACGGCCATTTTTATATAGCATTCGTAATCCATATTTTCATTTTTAATTTATACTGTTTTACCAATATAACAAGAATTTCATATAATTATTGTAATATATATGTTTCTATAATTTTATCTTTTTATATATACATATTTCATTATAAAATATCATTTTATTTCCAACATACATAATTATTGTATCCACACATGTACAATTTTTGTTTAACCAATATAAATATTAAGTTAAATCATTTGCATTTTGAAGATAAATTTAAAATTTATCTCTTTTCATATATCTCTCTGGTAATATATAACATAAAACCAAGCGCATATGATAATATTTCCACATTTAATATATAATTTTATATTTCTTTCATAAGAATCCATATTTGTATTATACCGTAACGATATAATAATCCAACTATACGGCAGGTAATAAATTAATATTTGCCTGCCTCCAAAAATTAACGATAATATATGGAAACGATTTGTTATTCTATATATAATAGAAACTTGACTTTTGTTTCAACGATATTATCTAAAAAGCGTATATTCCTATTATCCGCGGAGCCAAGTCTCGTGTTCTATAGAACTGAGAACAAATTTGTACGGATAATAATATACTTTATTTTATGTAACCAATATAAACATAATCCGAAATAAATATTTCGAATAATGCGGGAGGTCGGCAACCACTGCCTACCTATAGTAGTTTTTGAACCCGCTGTCCTCAAAGCGGGTATTTTCAATTCCGTTTGCCACCAACATACGGTCTATTCTCTTATATATTAAGAGATTATAGGAACATTTCATTTTTTTTCCATTATTCATATATAATATGATTATTTTTTTTTTATACATATAATAAATATTAATTTTATATGTTTATTATTTAATTTACTCATATAATTGCCAATTCATATGAATACATAAGTTTTGAACAATATGAGAGGTCGGCAACCACTGCCTACCTATAGTAGTTTTTGAACCCTCTGTCGTAATTCCGGTCGTTTACACTACTATACCCTCTCACTATAATGGCTTTTCTCTATAATACTAAGAGAATATGGGAATATCTCAGCATTTTTTCCCATATACATATAATAATTAACCATTTTCATATGTATATTATTTAATTTAATCATATAATTGCCAAAATCATATGAATACATAAGTTTTGAACAATATGAGAGGTCGGCAACCACTGCCTACCTATAGTAGTTTTTGAACCCTCTGTCGTAATTCCGGTCGTTTACACTACTATACCCTCTCACTATAATGGATTTTCTCTATAATACTAAGAGAATGTGGGAATATTTCAGCATTTTTTCCCTTATACATATAATAATTAATCATTTTCATATGTATATTATTTAATTTACTCATACAATTGCCAAAATCATATGAATACATAAGTTTTGAACAATATGAGAGGTCGGCAACCACTGCCTACCTATAGTAGTTTTTGAACCCTCTGTCGTAATTCCGGTCGTTTACACTACTATACCCTCTCACTTAAATGGCTTTTCTCTATAATACTAAGAGAATATGGGAATATCTCAGCATTTTTTCCCATATACATATAATAATTAACCATTTTCATATGTATATTATTTAATTTAATCATATAATTGCCAAAATCATATGAATACATAAGTTTTGAACAATATGAGAGGTCGGCAACCACTGCCTACCTATAGTAGTTTTTGAACCCTCTGTCGTAATTCCGGTCGTTTACACTACTATACCCTCTCACTATAATGGATTTTCTCTATAATACTAAGAGAATGTGGGAATATTTCAGCATTTTTTCCCTTATACATATAATAATTAATCATTTTCATATGTATATTATTTAATTTACTCATACAATTGCCAAAATCATATGAATACATAAGTTTTGAACAATATGAGAGGTCGGCAACCACTGCCTACCTATAGTAGTTTTTGAACCCTCTGTCGTAATTCCGGTGGTTTACACTACTATACCCTCTCACTTAAATGGCTTTTCTCTATAATACTAAGAGAATATGGGAATATCTCTGCATTTTTTCCCATATACATATAATAATTAATCATTTTCGTATGTATATTATTTAATTTACTCATACAATTGCCAAAATCATATGAATACATAAGTTTTGAACAATATGAGAGGTCGGCAACCACTGCCTACCTATAGTAGTTTTGAACCCTCTGTCGTAATTCCGGTCGTTTACACTACTATACCCTCTCACTTAAATGGCTTTTCTCTATAATACTAAGAGAATATGGGAATATCTCTGCATTTTTTCCCATATACATATAATAATTAACCATTTTCATATGTATATTATTTAATTTAATCATATAATTGCCAAAAATCATATGAATACATAAGTTTTGAACAATATGAGAGGTCGGCAACCACTGCCTACCTATAGTAGTTTTTGAACCCTCTGTCGTAATTCCGGTCGTTTACACTACTATACCCTCTCACTATAATGGATTTTCTCTATAATACTAAGAGAATGTGGGAATATTTCAGCATTTTTTCCCTTATACATATAATAATTAATCATTTTCATATGTATATTATTTAATTTACTCATATAATTGCCAAATTCATATGAATACATAAGTTTTGAACAATATGAGAGGTCGGCAACCACTGCCTACCTATAGTAGTTTTTGAACCCTCTGTCGTAATTCCGGTCGTTTACACTACTATACCCTCTCACTATAATGGATTTTCTCTATAATACTAAGAGAATGTGGGAATATTTCAGCATTTTTTCCCTTATACATATAATAATTAATCATTTTCATATGTATATTATTTAATTTACTCATACAATTGCCAAAATCATATGAATACATAAGTTTTGAACAATATGAGAGGTCGGCAACCACTGCCTACCTATAGTAGTTTTTGAACCCTCTGTCGTAATTCCGGTCGTTTACACTACTATACCCTCTCACTTAAATGGCTTTTCTCTATAATACTAAGAGAATATGGGAATATCTTAGCATTTTTTCCCATATACATATAATAATTAACCATTTTCATATGTATATTTTTTAATTTACTCATATAATTGCCAAAATCATATAAATACATAAGTTTGAACAATATCAGAGGTCGGCAACGGTCTTTCCTCTATAATACTAAGATAATATGGGAATATTTCATCATTTTTTCCCTTATACATATAATAATTAATCATTTTCATATGTATATTATTTAATTTACTCGTATAATTGTCAAAATCCTATGAACACATAAGAGAATACAATATGAGAGGTCGGCGCAACCATAATATAGTAGTTGATGACGAGGTGTTTGGCAACTTGACACAATCCATTAAAGTCTTTATATTAATTATATGAAAGGGACAATATCATATGCGTCACTAAATTGATGACGAGGTGTTTGGCAACTTGATACAATTCTTTAAAGTCTTTATATCAAAAATTATATGATAGGGACAATATCATATGCGTCACTAAATTGATGACGAGGTGTTTGGCAACTTGACACAATTCATTAGAGTCTGTATATTAATTATATGATAGGGACAATATCATATGCGTCACTAAATTGATGACGAGGTGTTTGGCAACTTGATACAATTCTTTAAAGTCTTTATATCAAAAATTATATAATAAGGACAATATCATATGCGTCACTAAATTGATGACGAGGTGTTTGGCAACTTGACACAATCCATTAAAGTCTTTATATTAATTATATGATAGGGACAATATCATATGCGTCACTAAATTGATGACGAGGTGTTTGGCAACTTGATACAATTCTTTAAAGTCTATATATCAAAAATTATATGATAGGGACAATATCATATGCGTCACTAAATTGATGACGAGGTGTTTGGCAACTTGACACAATTCATTAAAGTCTGTATATTAATTATATGATAGGGACAATATCATATGCGTCACTAAATTGATGACGAGGTGTTTGGCAACTTGATACAATTCTTTAAAGTCTTTATATCAAAAATTATATGATAAGGACAATATCATATGCGTCACTAAATTGATGACGAGGTGTTTGGCAACTTGACACAATCCATTAAAGTCTTTATATTAATTATATGATAGGGACAATATCATATGCGTCACTAAATTGATGACGAGGTGTTTGGCAACTTGATACAATTCTTTAAAGTCTTTATATCAAAAATTATATGATAAGGACAATATCATATGCGTCACTAAATTGATGACGAGGTGTTTGGCAACTTGACACAATTCATTAAAGTCTTTATATTAATTATATGATAGGGACAATATCATATGCGTCACTAAATTGATGACGAGGTGTTTGGCAACTTGACACAATCCATTAAAGTCTTTATATTAATTATATGATAGGGACAATATCATATGCGTCACTAAATTGATGACGAGGTGTTTGGCAACTTGATTCAATTCTTTAAAGTCTTTATATCAAAAATTATATGATAAGGACAATATCATATGCGTCACTAAATTGATGACGAGGTGTTTGGCAACTTGACACAATTCATTAAAGTCTGTATATTAATTATATGATAGGGACAATATCATATGCGTCACTAAATTGATGACGAGGTGTTTGGCAACTTGATACAATTCTTTAAAGTCTTTATATCAAAAATTATATGATAGGGACAATATCATATGCGTCACTAAATTGATGACGAGGTGTTTGGCAACTTGACACAATTCATTAAAGTCTTTATATTAATTATATGATAGGGACAATATCATATGCGTCACTAAATTGATGACGAGGTGTTTGGCAACTTGACACAATCCATTAAAGTCTTTATATTAATTATATGATAGGGACAATATCATATGCGTCACTAAATTGATGACGAGGTGTTTGGCTACAGGAAAAAATCATTTATTTATCGAATCATCAAGCAAAGGATAAGCTTCAGTGGATCGCAGTATGGCAGCTGCTCAACCACTTACAACACCTTGCCTGTTACAAAAGTCGTTTACAATTGATTCTAGGCTTTGTCATTGTATTAAATAATGCTTTTATATGTAACTAGCGCGGCATCAGGTGATCGAAGATCCTCCTAATTTACTATGTTACAAATTACATTGGCATCACATCCATTGTCGTTTATAAAATAAATTATAAACTTTAAATGGTTTAGAAGCCATACAATGCAAATTGCCCCTTATTTATCATTGCAGTCCAGCACGGATACGACCTTAGAGGCGTTCAGGCATAATCCAACGGACGTAGCGTCATACCACTGTTCGCTCGAACAAGTATTGTGCCATTGGTCCGTACCTGCGGTTCCTCTCGTACTACGCAGGAATGCTGTCGCAACAACGTTTTGTCATTAGTAGGGTAAAACTAACCTGTCTCACGACGGTCTAAACCCAGCTCACGTTCCCTTGCATGGGTGAACAATCCAACGCTTGGTGAATTTTGCTTCACAATGATAGGAAGAGCCGACATCGAAGGATCAAAAAGCGACGTCGCTATGAACGCTTGGCCGCCACAAGCCAGTTATCCCTATGGTAACTTTTCTGACACCTCTTGTTAAAAACTCTTTAAACCAAAAGGATCGATAGGCCGAGCTTTTGCTGTCCCTGTGTGTACTGAACACCGAGATCAAGTCAGCATTTGCCCTTTTGCTCTATGTGTGGTTTCTGTCCGCACTGAGCTGGCCTTGGGACACCTCCGTTATTATTTGAGAGATGTACCGCCCCAGTCAAACTCCCTACCTGGCAATGTCCTTGAATTGGATCATACCTGAGTAATTGGAGTTATACCAAATTTTCAAATCAAAAATACATAAATGCATCGTTTTATTAAAGAATTTGTTTGCGATTATATAACAAACTCGTGATACTTTGATCAAGAAGCTTGCATCAAAACCCAATACCATAAGATATAATAAATATATCCGTATAATGGCTAGGAAATGATACACGTTCCATTTAATCAAGTAAGTAAGGAAACAATAAGAGTAGTGGTATTTCATTGACGATACCAAACCGAGGTCTAATATCTCCCACTTATTCTACACCTCTTATGTCTCCTTACACTGCCAGATTAGAGTCAAGCTCAAAAGGGTCTTCTTTCCCCGCTAATTATTCCAAGCCCGTTCCCTTGGCTGTGGTTTCGCTAGATAGTAGATAGGGACAGTAGGAATCTCGTTAATCCATTCATGCGCGTCACTAATTAGATGACGAGGCATTTGGCTACCTTAAGAGAGTCATAGTTACTCCCGCCGTTGACCCGCGCTTACTTGAATTTCTTCACTTTGACATTCAGAGCACTGGGCAGAAATCACATTGTGTCAACACCCGCTAGGGCCATCACAATGCTTTGTTTTAATTAGACAGTCGGATTCCCCAAGTCCGTGCCAGTTCTGAATTGATTGTTAATTGATAATCGTTATAATTGATAAGAACTAATTGGTTTAACCCAAATAGTATTCTTAAAAATTTTAGCAAGAAAGTTCCACAATTGGCTACGTAACTAAACTATCCGGGGAACAAGTAACTAACATAAATGCTAGAAACTCTATTTACCCAGAACGAGCACATAAACCATGTTATTGTTTCCCAATCAAGCCCGACTATCTCAATCTTCAGAGCCAATCCTTATCCCGAAGTTACGGATCTAATTTGCCGACTTCCCTTACCTACATTATTCTATCGACTAGAGACTCTTCACCTTGGAGACCAGCTGCGGATATTGGTACGGCCTGTTGAGAAGTTTGCGTGTCCCCACCATAAATTTTCAAGGTCCGAGGAGAAAATATCGACACAACAGTATATGTCATGCTCTTCTAGCCCATCTACCATATCTCTCTGCGAAAGACTTCCATGGTAGTACGGCTATAAAACAGAAAAGAAAACTCTTCCGATATCTCTCGACGACTTCTTTATGGTCGTTCCTGTTGCCAGGATGAGCACGAGGCCCATATTTAATAACAAACGGATACTCAACAGGTTACGGAATTGGAACCGTATTCCCTTTCGTTCAAAATTATTCAAGTGTATTATATTCGCTTTGTTTATATAGTTAGGCATTTTTGTTTTACTTGAAAATTTTCGGCTTTCGCCTTGAACTTAGGACCGACTAACTCGTGATCAACCACTGTTCACACGAAACCCTTCTCCACTTCAGTCCTCCAAGGTCTCATTCGATTATTTGCTACTACCACCAAGATCTGTACCAATGGCAGCTCCATGCAGGCTTACGCCAAACACTTCTACGCATACCATTGTACCTTCCTACTCACTAAAGTTTCAAAATTTATATCACAAGTAATATAAATCATCTACTTTAGCGGTAATGTATAGGTATACAACTTAAGCGCCATCCATTTTAAGGGCTAGTTGCTTCGGCAGGTGAGTTGTTACACACTCCTTAGCGGATTTCGACTTCCATGATCACCGTCCTGCTGTTTTAAGCAACCAACGCCTTTCATGGTATCTGCATGAGTTGTTAATTTGGGCACCGTAACATTACGTTTGGTTCATCCCACAGCGCCAGTTCTGCTTACCAAAAGTGGCCCACTGGGCACATTATATCATAACCTTGAACTTCATATCAAGAAAGTTAAGGTTCTTACCCATTTAAAGTTTGAGAATAGGTTAAGATCGTTTCGACCCTAAGGCCTCTAATCATTCGCTTTACCAGATAAGATTATTTTATATAATATTAAAATGCACCAGCTATCCTGAGGGAAACTTCGGAAGGAACCAGCTACTAGATGGTTCGATTGGTCTTTCGCCCCTATACTCAATTCTGACAATCGATTTGCACGTCAGAACTGTTTCGGTCTTCCATCAGGGTTTCCCCTGACTTCAACCTGATCAAGTATAGTTCACCATCTTTCGGGTCACAGCATATATGCTCAAGGTACGTTCCAGTTAGAGGCATAAATAATATAAATATACATTATACATAACTATATAGAACGCCCCGGGATTGTGTTAATTAGCTATAAATAGCTAAAAAACTAATCCCATTATTAGTCAAGTTAATTACGCTATTAGGTTTACATCCCAATAACTTGCACATATGTTAGACTCCTTGGTCCGTGTTTCAAGACGGGTCCCGAAGGTATCCTGAATCTTTCGCATTGTTAATCATACAAGAGCATATAATAAACACAAAAATCAATGATAATTATGCCATTATATAATTCCGAAAAATTAACGCTCTGTAATAATATAAATCTATCAGCACTTTATCAAATTAATAACATTTATTCTGTGTTAAAATGCAAGCAATTTAATTGGAATAAACTATAAGTTATATTTTATGATAAATTTGGGATATGCTAATAGATTACAATGTCCTTATATGGAAAAAATGCACATTATTCTTAATAATATTATTTAAATATTACAATTTTAATGATGAATTTTCCATAACGGATATTCAGGTTCATCGGGCTTAACCTCTAAGCAGTTTCACGTACTGTTTAACTCTCTATTCAGAGTTCTTTTCAACTTTCCCTCACGGTACTTGTTTACTATCGGTCTCATGGTTATATTTAGTTTTAGATGGAGTTTACCACCCACTTAGTGCTGCACTATCAAGCAACACGACTCTTTGGAAACATCATCTAGCAATCATTAACGTTATACGGGCCTGGCACCCTCTATGGGTAAATGGCCTCATTTAAGAAGGACTTAAATCATTAATTTCTCATACTAGAATATTGACGCTCCATACACTGCATCTCACATTTGCCATATAGACAAAGTGACTTAGTGCTGAACTGTTTTCTTTTCGCTCGCCGCTACTAAGAAAATCCTTGTTAGTTTCTTTTCCTCCCCTAATTAATATGCTTAAATTCAGGGGGTAGTCCCATATGAGTTGAGGTTGTATATATAACTATATTTTGCCATAAATTCTTTATATATAAATGATAAAACAATCAATTAAATTCGTTATAAATAGTTCCAATAGTTCTTGTAAGCAAAGTCATTTTTATCCATTTAACGAACCAACGAAGAATAATAACAAAACCAAGATTTTTCTTTTTCCGAATCATTAATAAGAGACAATTCTAGATGAAAAATATTTCAATTTTTTATGCTAGACATTTCTCAGTATTATTTGATTGAAAAAGAAAATATTTCTCTTCGTTTTTCACATTCAAATGTGAGATAATGTTTTTCATTTCTTTTTTAATATTATGAATAAAATCATTATTTAATCCAATAATATACCATATGCTTATAAAAAATTTATAAACAACTTAATTAGCATAGTCTTACAACCCTCAACCATATGTAGTCCAAGCAGCACTATAAAATTAATTAAAGTACATAACAGCATGGACTGCGATATGCGTTCAAAATGTCGATGTTCATGTGTCCTGCAGTTCACACGATGACGCACAGTTTGCTGCGTTCTTCATCGACCCATGAGCCGAGTGATCCACCGCTTAGAGTTTTATAATTCAATTTTATATAATGTCAATATTGTTTTTATTGAAAGAAATTAAAAATACACCATTTTACTGGCATATATCAATTCCTTCAATAAATTTATTTTTATACCTAAAATAAATGTTGCGAAATGTCTTAGTTTCATATAAGCATTATGTATCATAATAATCTGGTTATGGTTTGCTATTTTGGGTGACACATACTGCAAAATTTATATAAAACATTAACCTGATTAGTCGCGATCGAACACTCGACGAGTGCAGACGTGCCTGCGGATCGACAGCAAATTGTTAGCAAATTGTTAGCAAATTGTTCACAGTTGTAAGTCCCGTTACTTGTGCCCAGCCACTTCGCGTCGCGTGATCTTGTCGCGCGTTTTGATTGGCCCAGCCAACGTACCTAACGGTAGTTCGCACTAACACCATCGCACACCCGAGTGTGCGTGTTATCAGCGCAAAAAACCCAGTGCTCGAAGCAGCGGTATAATTGCAAAGCAGCAGCCACGTGCTGCCTGGCTCACCGGCTTACGGTGCCCAGCTTCCCCCCCCCCCCCCCTCCTCACTCCTTATCAACTTTGGAGAAGATGGACTGGCAGGCCCCCCCGCGCACCCACAAGCTTGGAACAACACCACGCAAAAAGGCTCTGAGAACACGCAAGAGCAGCTCCAGCAGCGAGGGAAGCACCTCGCATACAGAGCCGGGCGAGATAAAGCGAAAACCGGCAAAGAAAGCACAGGGAGAGGAGCTGGAAGATAAGCCAAGCACTAGCGCAGCTCTGCGCAAGAAGCTCGCCAACAACGCCTTCGCTTTACTCTCGACCGAAGAAGACGAGTACGACCAAGAGAGCTCTGATGACGAACCCGGACCTAAAGACGATTCCAAGCCCAAGACCCCCGAGAAACCAAAGCCCACCCCGAAGACCATCAAGCCACCTCCGATTTTTATCCCCGATGTGACCAACATCTCGGCACTCGTCAAGATGATCACGACTCTTGTAGGCCCGAAGAACAATTTTACCTACAAGACCGTGAATGGCAACAACGTACGTGTCATGATGCCGGACAAAGAGTCCTATACAGCTCTGCGTCTCCAACTTGTGGCCCAAAACAAGAGGCATCGGACTTTCCAGCCGAAAGATGAACGTGCATACAAGGTTGTCATCAAAGGACTCCACCACTCCACCGATCGTGAGGAAATCATTGAAGACCTTCGCAGACAAGGGCACGCTGTTAGAGATCTGCACAATCCCATTGGCAGAAGAACTAAAGAACCGCTGGGAATATTCTTCGCCAACCTGGAGCCTTCCAGCAACAACAAAGACGTCTACCAAGTCAAGCGGATCTGCAGGTCGGTAGTAACCATTGAACCGCCGCAGAAGTTCAACGACGTGCCTCAATGCTTCAGGTGCCAAGGATTCGGTCATACACAGCGTTACTGCTTCCTGGAATACCGATGTGTAAAGTGTGGAGGCCCTCACGAATCGAGGGCATGTGAGAAGAGGGAGGACGACAAAGCGTGCTGCTTCCACTGCCAGGCGGACCATCCTGCGTCTTTCAAGGGATGCCCTGCATACAAAAGGGCCAAAGCACTCGCTGCTCCGAAAACAAGGCCCGTCGCTAATGCTAACAAGGCGCCGCCCGTGGCATCACCAAACGTCACCTCTGGCAGGAGCTACCGAGACGCCCTCAACGGAGTGCACGCAGCACCGCAGAATCCCACAACCCCAGTCCAAACCCAAACAGAAACCCCACACTCCGGTCAGATAGAAGCGATGTTCGCTCGCATGGAAGGAATGATGGAAAGGATGATGGAGCGCATGTTCACCCAGATGACACAGCTGGTGGCCACCATTCTCAACAGCAAGTCATGCAACTAAAGCTCCACCTAGTCGTCTGGAATGCGAACGGCCTGCAGAACAGCAAGGCCATAGTCGAGCACCATCTGAAGACCCACCAGATCGATATCCTACTCGTAGCCGAAACCCACTTCTCCCCCAGATCCCACTTTAATATCAGCGGATATGACCTCATCCATGCAGACCATCCTTCTGGCAGAGCACGCGGTGGAGCAGCCATCCTCATCAGGAGCGGTATTCATTACCTAGAGCTGCCCGCGTTTCAGCAAGACTGGGCACAATGTCCTGTCATCAGGATTGTCAGCCCGCAAGGAGATTTAGACATTGGAGCGGTCTACTTTCCCCCCAGATACCGCATAACAGCATCTCACCTCAGTGAGTTCTTCGAGCATTTTGGGCCCCGCTTCATAGCAGCTGGAGATTATAACGCCAAACATTCTTGGTGGGGATCGCGCGCCAACAACCCCAAAGGGAAAACTCTGTTTGGGTACCTGCAACGCCACCGACTGGACTGCCACTCCACTGGCGAGCCCACTCACTGGCCAACGAATCCCCTCAAGACTCCAGACCTACTGGACTTTGCTGTGTCGAAAGGCATAGGGCATGCGAAGATCAGCTGCACAACAAATGCTGATCTCCTGTCAGACCACTGTGCAATAAACGTGCTAATCAACACGCCAGTCCTCAGGAAAACCCCGCTCAGAAGGCTCACTGGAAAATATACCGACGCCGCCAAGTTCGCGTCCTGGATGCTCTCCACCGTCAATCCGAACCCCATCCTCAACACACCCAGGAACATTGATGAAGCTATCGGGAATCTCACCAGGCAGATGCAAAACGCTGCGGAATTCGCAAGCCCACCGCCACCAAAGACTGCGAGAACACCTAGCAGGGACCTCCACCTCTGGTCCCCGGAAATTGCGGCACTCGTGACTGAGAAGAGGCGTCTCAGGAGAGTTTGGTTCTTGACGCGCAATCCAAGAGACAAAACAGCGCTCAATCACGCCACAAAGGAGTTGAAGGACAAGATCTCCAGCCTACGCCAGGACTCCTTCCTCAGATTCCTCGAGGAACTCTCTCCCGGGGACCCAGACCACAATCTGTGGAACGTCACCCGCCACATTAAACGACCAGCCAAAAAGGTTTCCGCAGTGCGCAAAGCAGATGGATCCTGGTGCCTTTCGGATGCTGAAAGAGCAGAAGCTTTCGCCGAACACCTTTACAACGCCTTCTCTCCGTTCGACTGCTGCACTGCCGAAGAACATGCTGAAACAGCCCGGTTTCTCAATAGCCCAAGCTCTCCCGGTCCCCCGTTGGAACCAGTCGACCCTGAGGAAGTTGCGCAGGAGATTGCTCTACTGAAGAACAACAAATCTCCAGGCCTGGATCGTATAGATGCGGCGGCCCTAAAAATGCTCCCATCCCGCTGCACACAAATGCTGGCCAGCATTTACAACAGCTGCTTCCGGCTAGGGTACTTCCCGGAAGAGTGGAAAAGAGCAGAGGTTATTGTCCTCCTCAAGCCTGGTAAGCCTGAAGCCAATCTCGCCTCCTATCGTCCGATTAGTTTGCTGGCAATCCTCTCCAAAATACTCGAAAGAGTATTTTTGCGCAGAGTATTGCCAGTACTGGATGAGGCTGGTTTGATCCCCGATCACCAGTTTGGCTTCAGGCGCTCCCACGGAACACCAGAGCAATGCCACCGGCTAGTCGAACGGATCCTCGAGGCATTCGAGCAAAAGAAATACTGCTGCGCTGTAATGCTCGACGTGAAGCAGGCATTCGACAGAGTTTGGCATCCTGGACTCCTCCATAAACTCAAATCCTACCTCCCAAGCCCCCATTTTACCCTCCTCAAATCCTACACTGAGGGAAGAGCATTCCAAGTCAGATGCGGAAGTGCAATAAGCCTACCCAGACTGATCAGAGCTGGAGTTCCGCAAGGCAGTGTGCTCGGACCAATACTGTACACCCTTTACACCGCAGACCTTCCCATAATCCCCTCCAGGAACCTAACTATAGCGACTTATGCAGATGACACGGCTTTCCTCGCCTCCTCATCCGACCCACGAGAAGCCTCCGAAACAATCCAAAGGCAAATGGACGCGCTACATCCCTGGCTCAGCAGGTGGAACATCGTAGTGAACGCGGAAAAATCTACCCAAACAACATTTGCACTAAGGAGAGGAGACTGCCCACCGGTCACGCTAAACGGAGTCATCATTCCCAACGCACCCGCACCCAAGTACCTAGGACTTACCCTGGACCGCAGGCTCACTTGGCGTCCCCACATCGTCAGCAAACGCATACAGGCCGATGCGCGTCTGAGGCAGATGCATTGGCTTATTGGGAGAGGGTCCAAGCTAAGGCAGAACCACAAAATCCTGGTGTACAAGGCAATTCTCAAGCCCATCTGGACCTACGGGATACAGCTATGGGGCACGGCAAGCCACACGAATCGCCTGCGTATACAGCGGTTCCAGAATAGGTGCTTGAGAATTGCCTGTAATGCGCATCCCTACCACGAGAATGTCGCCATACATAGGGAACTTGGAATCCCACAAGTCGCTGATGAAATCTCCAGGCTCAGCGAGAGATACCTGAAAAGGCTCGAAAACCACCCTAACCACCTCGCCACCAACCTGTTAGACAATAGCCAAACAAGCAGACGTCTCATGAGGAGACACCCTCTCGATCTTCCACAACAATAGACAACACATATAAAACCCGCCACAAATACATGTACAATAGTATCCCTTAAGCTAATGTTCCCCCGCAAAACCATTTAATTATTGTCCACTAGGACAGATTTTAAATAAATAAACGCACGCTAAAGAAAAAAAAAATTAACCTGATGGATGACAGGTACAAACATTGTATATTTTAGGTTGTTGCATTAGCCAACGTATGCTCATAACATAGATGAACAATACATATTCGCAACGCGTGTATATTATGGTCCATATACACACACACTTATTTTGATTACCACACATTCAAAATTATTTTTATTTTAATTCGACTTCTACTTTCGAATTTAGTTTAGTTTCTTCGATTTCCATTTTCGAGAATTTGTTTTTATAGGAAACGCCGTTGTTGTAGTAAGTACTGCCACAAATACGCACAGCAACATTAATAATGTTAAAGTCTTTTTATGAGGTTGCCAAGCCCCACATATAAAATAAAAGCCATCTTCATTTTATTTTGACTTTAACTTTTGATTCCGTGGAATCATTTTGTAATATTTTTATTTTGGTAAATTGTATTTATTTGTATTATAACAAATATTTATTAACGATAAGGATATTATACAATAATGATCCTTCCGCAGGTTCACCTACGGAAACCTTGTTACGACTTTTACTTCCTCTAAATAATCAAGTTCGGTCAACTTTTGCGAAACAACCGTAACACGCAAGGCGTCACAGTGATCACGTCCGGAGACCTCACTAAATAATTCAATCGGTAGTAGCGACGGGCGGTGTGTACAAAGGGCAGGGACGTAATCAATGCGAGTTAATGACTCACACTTACTGGGAATTCCAAGTTCATGTGAACAGTTTCAGTTCACAATCCCAAGCATGAAAGTGGTTCAGCGGTTTACCCGGACCTCTCGGTCTAGGAAATACACGTTGATACTTTCATTGTAGCGCGCGTGCAGCCCAGGACATCTAAGGGCATCACAGACCTGTTATTGCTCAATCTCATTATTGCTAGACGCAATTTGTCCATTTAAGAAGCTAGTGTCCTTATAATGGGACAAACCAACAGGTACGGCTCCACTTACATAAACACATTCAAACACAATAAACATTTTACTGCCACCATGAATGAAGGCTAACATAAGCTTCAGCACCATAATCCTGAAGATATCTATTTAATATATTTGAGTCTCGTTCGTTATCGGAATTAACCAGACAAATCACTCCACGAACTAAGAACGGCCATGCACCACCACCCATAGATTCGAGAAAGAGCTATCAATCTGTCTTACACACTTATGTTCGGACCTGGTAAGTTTTCCCGTGTTGAGTCAAATTAAGCCGCAGGCTCCACTCCTGGTGGTGCCCTTCCGTCAATTCCTTTAAGTTTCAGCTTTGCAACCATACTTCCCCCGGAGCCCAAAAGCTTTGGTTTCCCGGGAAGCGACTGAGAGAGCCATAAAAGTAGCTACACCCAATTGCTAGCTGGCATCGTTTATGGTTAGAACTAGGGCGGTATCTGATCGCCTTCGAACCTCTAACTTTCGTTCTTGATTAATGAAAACATCTTTGGCAAATGCTTTCGCTTAAGTTAGTCTTACGACGGTCCAAGAATTTCACCTCTCGCGTCGTAATACTAATGCCCCCAAACTGCTTCTATTAATCATTACCTCTTGATCTGAAAACCAATGAAAGCAGAACAGAGGTCTTATTTCATTATCCCATGCACAGAATATTCAGGCATTTGAAGCCTGCTTTAAGCACTCTAATTTGTTCAAAGTAATAGTACCGGCCCACAATAACACTCGTTTAAGAGCACTAGTGCAGGTTTTTAAATAGGAGGAACATATGAAAAAATACAAGTATTTAATCACATATAAGAACTCCACCGGTAATACGCTTACATACATAAAGGTATAGTACTAACCACAATTGTAAGTTGTACTACCCGTATGAAGCACAAGTTCAACTACGAACGTTTTAACCGCAACAACTTTAATATACGCTATTGGAGCTGGAATTACCGCGGCTGCTGGCACCAGACTTGCCCTCCAATTGGTCCTTGTTAAAGGATTTAAAGTGTACTCATTCCAATTACAGGGCCTCGGATATGAGTCCTGTATTGTTATTTTTCGTCACTACCTCCCCGAGCTGGGAGTGGGTAATTTACGCGCCTGCTGCCTTCCTTAGATGTGGTAGCCGTTTCTCAGGCTCCCTCTCCGGAATCGAACCCTGATTCCCCGTTACCCGTTGCAACCATGGTAGTCCTAGATACTACCATCAAAAGTTGATAGGGCAGACATTTGAAAGATCTGTCGTCGGTACAAGACCATACGATCTGCATGTTATCTAGAGTTCAACCAATATAACGATCTTGCGATCGCTTGGTTTTAGCCTAATAAAAGCACATGTCCCATAAGGTTCATGTTTTAATTGCATGTATTAGCTCTAGAATTACCACAGTTATCCAAGTAACTGTTAACGATCTAAGGAACCATAACTGATATAATGAGCCTTTTGCGGTTTCACTTTTAATTCGTGTGTACTTAGACATGCATGGCTTAATCTTTGAGACAAGCATATAACTACTGGCAGGATCAACCAGAATAATGTTTTTCCTTCATATTCCATTCATATTTTTTGAATCGAAATAAGCAATATAATAGATATATAGATTTTTCACTTTATATAATTCCATGATTTTTATTATATTGAATAAAATTCAATATTTCGCCTTTGGGTAAAATTTTAAATATATAAATATAAGTAAAAAATCTATTCGATTACGGCCATTTTTATATAGCATTCGTAATCCATATTTTCATTTTTAATTTATACTTGTTTTACCAATATAACAAGAATTTCATATAATTATTGTAATATATATGTTTCTATAATTTTATCTTTTTATATATACATATTTCATTATAAAATATCATTTTATTTCCAACATACATAATTATTGTATCCACACATGTACAATTTTTGTTTAACCAATATAAATATTAAGTTAAATCATTTGCATTTTGAAGATAAATTTAAAATTTATCTCTTTTCATATATCTCTCTGGTAATATATAACATAAAACCAAGCGCATATGATAATATTTCCACATTTAATATATAATTTTATATTTCTTTCATAAGAATCCATATTTGTATTATACCGTAACGATATAATAATCCAACTATACGGCAGGTAATAAATTAATATTTGCCTGCCTCCAAAAATTAACGATAATATATGGAAACGATTTGTTATTCTATATATAATAGAAACTTGACTTTTGTTTCAACGATATTATCTAAAAAGCGTATATTCCTATTATCCGCGGAGCCAAGTCCCGTGTTCTATAGAACTGAGAAACAAATTTGTACGGATAATAATATACTTTATTTTATGTAACCAATATAAACATAATCCGAAATAAATATTTCGAATAATGCGGGAGGTCGGCAACCACTGCCTACCTATAGTAGTTTTTGAACCCGCTGTCCTCAAAGCGGGTATTTTCAATTCCGTTTGCCACCCAACATACGGTCTATTCTCTTATATATTAAGAGATTATAGGAACATTTCATTTTTTTTCCATTATTCATATATAATATGATTATTTTTTTTTTATACATATAATAAATATTAATTTTTATATGTTTATTATTTAATTTACTCATATAATTGCCAAATTCATATGAATACATAAGTTTTGAACAATATGAGAGGTCGGCAACCACTGCCTACCTATAGTAGTTTTTGAACCCTCTGTCGTAATTCCGGTCGTTTACACTACTATACCCTCTCACTATAATGGCTTTTCTCTATAATACTAAGAGAATATGGGAATATCTCAGCATTTTTTCCCATATACATATAATAATTAACCATTTTCATATGTATATTATTTAATTTAATCATATAATTGCCAAAATCATATGAATACATAAGTTTTGAACAATATGAGAGGTCGGCAACCACTGCCTACCTATAGTAGTTTTTGAACCCTCTGTCGTAATTCCGGTCGTTTACACTACTATACCCTCTCACTATAATGGATTTTCTCTATAATACTAAGAGAATGTGGGAATATTTCAGCATTTTTTCCCTTATACATATAATAATTAATCATTTTCATATGTATATTATTTAATTTACTCATACAATTGCCAAAATCATATGAATACATAAGTTTTGAACAATATGAGAGGTCGGCAACCACTGCCTACCTATAGTAGTTTTTGAACCCTCTGTCGTAATTCCGGTCGTTTACACTACTATACCCTCTCACTTAAATGGCTTTTCTCTATAATACTAAGAGAATATGGGAATATCTCAGCATTTTTTCCCATATACATATAATAATTAACCATTTTCATATGTATATTATTTAATTTAATCATATAATTGCCAAAATCATATGAATACATAAGTTTTGAACAATATGAGAGGTCGGCAACCACTGCCTACCTATAGTAGTTTTTGAACCCTCTGTCGTAATTCCGGTCGTTTACACTACTATACCCTCTCACTATAATGGATTTTCTCTATAATACTAAGAGAATGTGGGAATATTTCAGCATTTTTTCCCTTATACATATAATAATTAATCATTTTCATATGTATATTATTTAATTTACTCATACAATTGCCAAAATCATATGAATACATAAGTTTTGAACAATATGAGAGGTCGGCAACCACTGCCTACCTATAGTAGTTTTTGAACCCTCTGTCGTAATTCCGGTGGTTTACACTACTATACCCTCTCACTTAAATGGCTTTTCTCTATAATACTAAGAGAATATGGGAATATCTCTGCATTTTTTCCCATATACATATAATAATTAATCATTTTCGTATGTATATTATTTAATTTACTCATACAATTGCCAAAATCATATGAATACATAAGTTTTGAACAATATGAGAGGTCGGCAACCACTGCCTACCTATAGTAGTTTTTGAACCCTCTGTCGTAATTCCGGTCGTTTACACTACTATACCCTCTCACTTAAATGGCTTTTCTCTATAATACTAAGAGAATATGGGAATATCTCTGCATTTTTTCCCATATACATATAATAATTAACCATTTTCATATGTATATTATTTAATTTAATCATATAATTGCCAAAATCATATGAATACATAAGTTTTGAACAATATGAGAGGTCGGCAACCACTGCCTACCTATAGTAGTTTTTGAACCCTCTGTCGTAATTCCGGTCGTTTACACTACTATACCCTCTCACTATAATGGATTTTCTCTATAATACTAAGAGAATGTGGGAATATTTCAGCATTTTTTCCCTTATACATATAATAATTAATCATTTTCATATGTATATTATTTAATTTACTCATACAATTGCCAAAATCATATGAATACATAAGTTTTGAACAATATGAGAGGTCGGCAACCACTGCCTACCTATAGTAGTTTTTGAACCCTCTGTCGTAATTCCGGTCGTTTACACTACTATACCCTCTCACTTAAATGGCTTTTCTCTATAATACTAAGAGAATATGGGAATATCTTAGCATTTTTTCCCATATACATATAATAATTAACCATTTTCATATGTATATTTTTTAATTTACTCATATAATTGCCAAAATCATATAAATACATAAGTTTGAACAATATCAGAGGTCGGCAACGGTCTTTCCTCTATAATACTAAGATAATATGGGAATATTTCATCATTTTTTCCCTTATACATATAATAATTAATCATTTTCATATGTATATTATTTAATTTACTCGTATAATTGTCAAAATCCTATGAACACATAAGAGAATACAATATGAGAGGTCGGCGCAACCATAATATAGTAGTTGATGACGAGGTGTTTGGCAACTTGACACAATCCATTAAAGTCTTTATATTAATTATATGAAAGGGACAATATCATATGCGTCACTAAATTGATGACGAGGTGTTTGGCAACTTGATACAATTCTTTAAAGTCTTTATATCAAAAATTATATGATAGGGACAATATCATATGCGTCACTAAATTGATGACGAGGTGTTTGGCAACTTGACACAATTCATTAGAGTCTGTATATTAATTATATGATAGGGACAATATCATATGCGTCACTAAATTGATGACGAGGTGTTTGGCAACTTGATACAATTCTTTAAAGTCTTTATATCAAAAATTATATAATAAGGACAATATCATATGCGTCACTAAATTGATGACGAGGTGTTTGGCAACTTGACACAATCCATTAAAGTCTTTATATTAATTATATGATAGGGACAATATCATATGCGTCACTAAATTGATGACGAGGTGTTTGGCAACTTGATACAATTCTTTAAAGTCTATATATCAAAAATTATATGATAGGGACAATATCATATGCGTCACTAAATTGATGACGAGGTGTTTGGCAACTTGACACAATTCATTAAAGTCTGTATATTAATTATATGATAGGGACAATATCATATGCGTCACTAAATTGATGACGAGGTGTTTGGCAACTTGATACAATTCTTTAAAGTCTTTATATCAAAAATTATATGATAAGGACAATATCATATGCGTCACTAAATTGATGACGAGGTGTTTGGCAACTTGACACAATCCATTAAAGTCTTTATATTAATTATATGATAGGGACAATATCATATGCGTCACTAAATTGATGACGAGGTGTTTGGCAACTTGATACAATTCTTTAAAGTCTTTATATCAAAAATTATATGATAAGGACAATATCATATGCGTCACTAAATTGATGACGAGGTGTTTGGCAACTTGACACAATTCATTAAAGTCTTTATATTAATTATATGATAGGGACAATATCATATGCGTCACTAAATTGATGACGAGGTGTTTGGCAACTTGACACAATCCATTAAAGTCTTTATATTAATTATATGATAGGGACAATATCATATGCGTCACTAAATTGATGACGAGGTGTTTGGCAACTTGATTCAATTCTTTAAAGTCTTTATATCAAAAATTATATGATAAGGACAATATCATATGCGTCACTAAATTGATGACGAGGTGTTTGGCAACTTGACACAATTCATTAAAGTCTGTATATTAATTATATGATAGGGACAATATCATATGCGTCACTAAATTGATGACGAGGTGTTTGGCAACTTGATACAATTCTTTAAAGTCTTTATATCAAAAATTATATGATAGGGACAATATCATATGCGTCACTAAATTGATGACGAGGTGTTTGGCAACTTGACACAATTCATTAAAGTCTTTATATTAATTATATGATAGGGACAATATCATATGCGTCACTAAATTGATGACGAGGTGTTTGGCAACTTGACACAATCCATTAAAGTCTTTATATTAATTATATGATAGGGACAATATCATATGCGTCACTAAATTGATGACGAGGTGTTTGGCTACAGGAAAAAATCATTTATTTATCGAATCATCAAGCAAAGGATAAGCTTCAGTGGATCGCAGTATGGCAGCTGCTCAACCACTTACAACACCTTGCCTGTTACAAAAGTCGTTTACAATTGATTCTAGGCTTTGTCATTGTATTAAATAATGCTTTTATATGTAACTAGCGCGGCATCAGGTGATCGAAGATCCTCCTAATTTACTATGTTACAAATTACATTGGCATCACATCCATTGTCGTTTATAAAATAAATTATAAACTTTAAATGGTTTAGAAGCCATACAATGCAAATTGCCCCTTATTTATCATTGCAGTCCAGCACGGATACGACCTTAGAGGCGTTCAGGCATAATCCAACGGACGTAGCGTCATACCACTGTTCGCTCGAACAAGTATTGTGCCATTGGTCCGTACCTGCGGTTCCTCTCGTACTACGCAGGAATGCTGTCGCAACAACGTTTTGTCATTAGTAGGGTAAAACTAACCTGTCTCACGACGGTCTAAACCCAGCTCACGTTCCCTTGCATGGGTGAACAATCCAACGCTTGGTGAATTTTGCTTCACAATGATAGGAAGAGCCGACATCGAAGGATCAAAAAGCGACGTCGCTATGAACGCTTGGCCGCCACAAGCCAGTTATCCCTATGGTAACTTTTCTGACACCTCTTGTTAAAAACTCTTTAAACCAAAAGGATCGATAGGCCGAGCTTTTGCTGTCCCTGTGTGTACTGAACACCGAGATCAAGTCAGCATTTGCCCTTTTGCTCTATGTGTGGTTTCTGTCCGCACTGAGCTGGCCTTGGGACACCTCCGTTATTATTTGAGAGATGTACCGCCCCAGTCAAACTCCCTACCTGGCAATGTCCTTGAATTGGATCATACCTGAGTAATTGGAGTTATACCAAATTTTCAAATCAAAAATACATAAATGCATCGTTTTATTAAAGAATTTGTTTGCGATTATATAACAAACTCGTGATACTTTGATCAAGAAGCTTGCATCAAAACCCAATACCATAAGATATAATAAATATATCCGTATAATGGCTAGGAAATGATACACGTTCCATTTAATCAAGTAAGTAAGGAAACAATAAGAGTAGTGGTATTTCATTGACGATACCAAACCGAGGTCTAATATCTCCCACTTATTCTACACCTCTTATGTCTCCTTACACTGCCAGATTAGAGTCAAGCTCAAAAGGGTCTTCTTTCCCCGCTAATTATTCCAAGCCCGTTCCCTTGGCTGTGGTTTCGCTAGATAGTAGATAGGGACAGTGACTTTCGGACCTCTCCGAACTTGTTTTACGTGGCGTGTTCCACACTGAAGGGATTACAACCACGACACCCTGAACACCCACAAGTGGTGCATGTATCAACATGGTGCATGAGTCTGGATACGCCAGACAAACGTCCCGGACTGGAAGCTATAGCTATGTACATAGCGACCACCCCGGTAGCAATTCGAGTACTTGCTTGCCGGGCAAGCACTCCCCCTTGCTGAGGAGCGAGATCTACCTAAAATCTCTACTGATCTCTGGGTCACAGCACCCGAGTTTTGCGCAACTAGCACCGTAACTCAAACGTCGAACACGAAGGCTCTACCCGCGATATGGGTATCAACCACAGCCACCACGATACTCCCACCAGGGGGCCTACCTCAATGTGCTGTCTTGGAGCAGCACAACCCGTGGTACCGAAAGAGAGGCTCGGTGGGCCTCCTCCTTTTGCTCCGACAAGCATGGTTAGAGGAACCAGTCGCTATATTAGTCGCCTCTTACGACAAGCAATAGCGGGCTGTGGAAGTATTCTCGCCCGCTAACCACACGGCGAAGTTTTGGGCTAAATACCCCTCCTCCTACGGAACACCTCGTCCGCAAACGCTGCCAGCCGTTGAATCCTCTGCTGATCTTCCAGGATTCTATTGAAGGTCCAGTTTTCGCCAAGGCGCTGCACTCCAAGTCCATCGAGGTTTCGCAAATCTGCATATAGAGGACAAGCGCACAATATGTGCATCCAGTCCTCATATGGATCACCACAAGCGCAAGCAGTGGTATCGCTGAGGGCTCTCCCTTGCAAAAATGCGTTAAACGACCCGTGACCTGTCAGCAGGAAAGACGTCCTCATCGAGAATCCAAAGCTTGGATCTCGATAGGCGAGAGTGACGTATGGGATGAACTTGTGCGTCACCCGTCCTGGTTCGCTGTCGTCATCCCATCTGTTTTGCCAATTCTGCAGCAAGCACTCCTCTAGGCGAGTCTTCCTCTGCTTCCAGCTTAGACACGTAGTGTCCTCGCCGTATAGCCAGTCGTTCTCCTCCAGCGGGTATCCACGCTTCAGCTTGTACTTGACCGCTAAAAACTTAGCAGCCAAGTCAAGCGGGGGAGCTCCGCCAAGTACCTGCAGTGCCACTGTGGACACTGTTCGGCATACCGAAAGGCATCCAAGCAGGATTAGCCTCTGGCAGGAGGCTAGTCGTCTCCGGGCGGCTACCTGTTCGGCGGTGTCATACCATACCGGGGCACCAAACAGCACACAAGGTGCCATGAGTCCGTCATATATGGTCCGCCTGGCTCGAGGACTGAAGCCCCAGTCGGCTCGAAGCACACGCGCCAATGCTCCAACGACTCCGGTCATCCGCTGGCGAAGCGAAGCTATGTGCGTGAGGAATTTCATTCCTTCACTGACCGTGATGCCAAGGTACCGACAGCTACGCACATACGGAAGGTTCGCTCCAGCAAACCTCACCGTAGGCGCACGTCTCAAGGCACCTTTCAGCAGCATTATTACCGTCTTGCTGGTCGAGACGGTAACGCCAACTTCCGCTCCCCACGCTTCTACGATGGACATCAGCTCTGCACCTTTTTCCTCTAGCTCAGCTCGGGAATTTCCCTCGACGAGAAGCAGCAAGTCATCCGCGTATGCACTCAGCTGGCAATACGGCTGGAGACGCTGAAGCAGTACATCCATCAGTATGTCCCAGATAAATGGGCCACTGATTGACCCCTGCGGGCAGCCTCTAGTTACCGGTACATCCACAGTACCGGAACTGCTTCGGATCACTGCTCTTCGGCCGGAGAAAAAGCTCTGCCACAAGCCCATCTCCCGGCATCCCAAGTCGGCTAGTCGGCGGAGTGCAGCACTCCATTCGACGTTGTCGAATGCTCCTTTGAAGTCCACGAATGTGCCGAGCACGTATTGCGCCGGGCTGGCACAAACACTGCTCTTCACGTGCCTCCAAGCATCCTCCACACATCGTCCTTGGCGAAATCCAAATTGCCATCTGCAGCCTTCCGGAAGAACTTCTCTCACACGATTCACCATGATGGCCTCGAGCACCTTACCAAAGACTGGTAGCAAGCATATTCCTCTATATGAGGAGGGCTCACATTTGTCCTTATCTGGCCCTTTGAGCAGCGAGACAACTCGTGGGCACTTCCACTCAGCGGGAAAGTATCCTAATCGGATGCATCGGGAAAACAACGATGCAAGGTGCTCGGGTATGGCGCGCCAGACTGCCTTGCAGATAGTGCCATTAATGCCGTCCAAGCCGGGAGAGCGCCTGCTCTTCAACCGGGCAACACATGCATCAACCTCGAATACTTCGAGGGCCGGTGGGACTTCCTCCGCGATGGCAGTCGGTGCTTCGGACTCCGCAACTGGGAAGAAATTGCGGAGGAGCACTCGTGCACAGTCACCCCAATCGGTGATCATCTCGCCATTCACGCGGAGGCACCCAATCTCCGTGCACTTCCTGCGGCCTCGGCAAATCTTATAGACGCGCCCCCATGGGTCGTCGGCATGATCTCCCACGAAGCGTTTCCACTCATCCATTTTCGCCCTCCAAATGAGCTTCTTGTAGTTGGCTGAGGCCCGCCTCAGGTCGACCAATACACGCTCTATTGCGGCATCATCATCATGACGCCTTCCATTTTGAAGTAGGCGACGAAGTCTCCGGACTTCGCGCCTTGCATCACAGAGGTCGGCAGTCCACCAACGTGCTCTCCTGTTGGGCAATCGGATGGACTTTCTTCCCAGCGCAATATCACATACATTATGTACTATACTGCGCAGGGTCGAAACTTGCTGGTCCAACGGCGACTCTGAGAAGTTTTCCGGAAGTTCGGCTGCTCTACTCACCATTTCCTCCTTGAACAATCGCCAACGTGCATTGGAGAAGTTCCAGGACGGCACAGGAGCTATGCTCTCAACTGCGCGCGCGGTAGTTGGTTCGGCCACAACAGTAATGATGTTGTGGTCACTCAATTCCCACTCGTCCACTCTCCACTCATATGTGGCCCACATAGATGCTGCCTCATTGACGATTGTCACGTCGATATCGCTTGTAGCTCTGTAATTATCGAACGTGTACACCTCTGTTGACTGGTTTAGGGCGGCGACTCTTGCCTCCAGCATCCACTCTGACAGCAGCTCACCCCGTCTGTAGTTAGCTTGCCCCTCGGCATGACGAGAGAGTTTGCTAAGCCACATGGGGGACACTGCATTCGCGTCGAGGCCCAGGATTGCGGGGGTTCTGCTGGCCTGCAGCAGGACCGCATCCATGTACCGGATGTACGGTTCCAGAGGTGCATCATACTGGCAGTATGCGGCGCAAAGGAAGATTGAGCCAAAACTCCCTTTCACGACCAGACATACGCCATAATCTGTGGTGAGGGTCTCCACTGGCATACAGATGGCTTCCTGGTGATCCACTAGGATGGCTGCCTTCCCTCGCCGATCGATGAAAATTCTCATTCCTTCAGGCAGCACATCCATTCCGTCCCCGCCGAGATACGGCTCCTGCACCAGCGCGAACATAGACTCCGATCTCCTGAGTCGGACTCCGAGCTCGATGGTCGCAGCTCGGCCTCGGCCACAGTTCGCTTGGATGAAGCTAAACATTAGTGTCTAGCTTGCACCCTCGCCAGCAACGCCCCGTATATCGGGCAAACGCTCGAGAGCATGTAATGCCCCGAGGGTTGCCCTCTGTGGCGGCAGTTCCGGCAGTCCACCGGGTTTTGGCACTTTGCCGCAGTGTGGCCTTGTTGCCCGCACTGGCGACAGACACTATCCTTCTGCCGGCATTCGCTGACCTTGTGGTCGAAACCCACACATCTGTGGCAGGCGTATGTGCGGACCTGTGACCGGCATCGGAATGAGAACCACTTGATGTAGACACGACCTACATCAAGCTTCGCCATCGCCCGGTCGTCAACCTCCAGCGTCACATTTACTGTGGCGCCGTCAGCTACCGACCACGCCTTGGTCACCAGGTGCACTGACTTCTTAAACTGGGCCAGATTCATTTCGCTGTCGAAGTTGTTTTCGTGGAGCTCCTTCATAAACTCCTCAGGGCCGATAGCTGTGTCGACGTCATATACGACGACCTTCGGCTTCTCGGCCGCATTCCGTGCCACATTTAGGCCAACCTCGGCGAATCTTTTTGAAGCGACCACCTTCTGCAGCTCTCCCACCGAAGGAGTGCGAATGATCGCACCACCACCTCGACGGAGCTCACGGACCTCGTGTACTCTGACTCCGAGAGAGGGTGCAACCATCGTTCGCACCTTTTCCGCTATGTCTTTCCCCGATAGCGCAGGGTCGTCGCACTTCACCACCGCTGACCACGTCTCGCGGACCTTGGTAGTCCGCGGGGCAGCGATGGGTGCAACCTGCTGCATCTGGGGAGCATTGGCGGCCGTATTTTTCAACAGATTCAACGACGGCGGCGGCGGTGGCGGCATAGCAAGCCGCGTCTCCAGCTCTCCGCACCGGAGCATTAGCGCCAACACCAGCTCATCGTAGCGGCTGATAGCATATGAGAGCTCTTCCGTGTCCACTTCTCCTAGTCTGCGGAAGCTGCTTCTCACCATGCGCTGTGTGGCCGACAGCTCTGCCATCATGGCTGCTTGCCCAGCACGGGCGGCAGCGGTGGCGGCAGTGGCAGTGGTGGCAACAATTTTAGCAGCAGTGAAAACGGCGGAGGCAGCAGTGTGGTCGGCAGCAGGGGCAGCAGTAGGATCAGCAGCGGTGGCAGCAGCGTGGGGGGGGGCAGCATCAATGGCAGCGTTCTCCGTAGCCGCCCGGGCGTCCTCCAGCGACGAAAACGGCTCCTCCAGTACCCCAACGGGTTCTGGCACTCCATTCGATGCCAGGGCAACCAATTTCGCCTGCGTTGGCGCCGAGCTCTTAGATGCCAGATGGCTTCTGCGCCTGCCTCGTCTGGACTTCATCGAGGCACTACTTCCGCTCAAGGCACTCGCGCTGCTGTCGCTCTCCATCGGCATAAATACGATGGTGGCTCCACCTACCGTCGACGCCAGCAACCGTATGCTCGTTTACTCGCTGACAAAAGGTAGTTGCTCTGGAACTCGAGCTCCACCTATCGGTAGAGTCTGGTAGCACTAAAACTCTCCCTAGACACAAACCTTAGCAGTGACTCCCACCAATAAGCTTTGTGACAGCTGATCAAAAAGCTTACTCGAAAAACTTACTCGTAAGTTCGCCTTCAGCACGTGCTAAGTGGAAAATTCCCAACAATTAATTGTTAATTACTTCCAAACCGCTTGTTTATAACACACGAAAATTAGCACACGACTTTCGCGGAGCACTAATTCACCGATTTTATTACTTTCCAAACACGGAAAACCAAGTTCTTCGCAATCTGTACACGAGCGCAACGAAAACACGTCCGTCGTTAATCCATTCATGCGCGTCACTGATAGGGACAGTAGGAATCTCGTTAATCCATTCATGCGCGTCACTAATTAGATGACGAGGCATTTGGCTACCTTAAGAGAGTCATAGTTACTCCCGCCGTTGACCCGCGCTTACTTGAATTTCTTCACTTTGACATTCAGAGCACTGGGCAGAAATCACATTGTGTCAACACCCGCTAGGGCCATCACAATGCTTTGTTTTAATTAGACAGTCGGATTCCCCAAGTCCGTGCCAGTTCTGAATTGATTGTTAATTGATAATCGTTATAATTGATAAGAACTAATTGGTTTAACCCAAATAGTATTCTTAAAAATTTTAGCAAGAAAGTTCCACAATTGGCTACGTAACTAAACTATCCGGGGAACAAGTAACTAACATAAATGCTAGAAACTCTATTTACCCAGAACGAGCACATAAACCATGTTATTGTTTCCCAATCAAGCCCGACTATCTCAATCTTCAGAGCCAATCCTTATCCCGAAGTTACGGATCTAATTTGCCGACTTCCCTTACCTACATTATTCTATCGACTAGAGACTCTTCACCTTGGAGACCAGCTGCGGATATTGGTACGGCCTGTTGAGAAGTTTGCGTGTCCCCACCATAAATTTTCAAGGTCCGAGGAGAAAATATCGACACAACAGTATATGTCATGCTCTTCTAGCCCATCTACCATATCTCTCTGCGAAAGACTTCCATGGTAGTACGGCTATAAAACAGAAAAGAAAACTCTTCCGATATCTCTCGACGGCTTCTTTATGGTCGTTCCTGTTGCCAGGATGAGCACGAGGCCCATATTTAATAACAAACGGATACTCAACAGGTTACGGAATTGGAACCGTATTCCCTTTCGTTCAAAATTATTCAAGTGTATTATATTCGCTTTGTTTATATAGTTAGGCATTTTTGTTTTACTTGAAAATTTTCGGCTTTCGCCTTGAACTTAGGACCGACTAACTCGTGATCAACCACTGTTCACACGAAACCCTTCTCCACTTCAGTCCTCCAAGGTCTCATTCGATTATTTGCTACTACCACCAAGATCTGTACCAATGGCAGCTCCATGCAGGCTTACGCCAAACACTTCTACGCATACCATTGTACCTTCCTACTCACTAAAGTTTCAAAATTTATATCACAAGTAATATAAATCATCTACTTTAGCGGTAATGTATAGGTATACAACTTAAGCGCCATCCATTTTAAGGGCTAGTTGCTTCGGCAGGTGAGTTGTTACACACTCCTTAGCGGATTTCGACTTCCATGATCACCGTCCTGCTGTTTTAAGCAACCAACGCCTTTCATGGTATCTGCATGAGTTGTTAATTTGGGCACCGTAACATTACGTTTGGTTCATCCCACAGCGCCAGTTCTGCTTACCAAAAGTGGCCCACTGGGCACATTATATCATAACCTTGAACTTCATATCAAGAAAGTTAAGGTTCTTACCCATTTAAAGTTTGAGAATAGGTTAAGATCGTTTCGACCCTAAGGCCTCTAATCATTCGCTTTACCAGATAAGATTATTTTATATAATATTAAAATGCACCAGCTATCCTGAGGGAAACTTCGGAAGGAACCAGCTACTAGATGGTTCGATTGGTCTTTCGCCCCTATACTCAATTCTGACAATCGATTTGCACGTCAGAACTGTTTCGGTCTTCCATCAGGGTTTCCCCTGACTTCAACCTGATCAAGTATAGTTCACCATCTTTCGGGTCACAGCATATATGCTCAAGGTACGTTCCAGTTAGAGGCATAAATAATATAAATATACATTATACATAACTATATAGAACGCCCCGGGATTGTGTTAATTAGCTATAAATAGCTAAAAAACTAATCCCATTATTAGTCAAGTTAATTACGCTATTAGGTTTACATCCCAATAACTTGCACATATGTTAGACTCCTTGGTCCGTGTTTCAAGACGGGTCCCGAAGGTATCCTGAATCTTTCGCATTGTTAATCATACAAGAGCATATAATAAACACAAAAATCAATGATAATTATGCCATTATATAATTCCGAAAAATTAACGCTCTGTAATAATATAAATCTATCAGCACTTTATCAAATTAATAACATTTATTCTGTGTTAAAATGCAAGCAATTTAATTGGAATAAACTATAAGTTATATTTTATGATAAATTTGGGATATGCTAATAGATTACAATGTCCTTATATGGAAAAAATGCACATTATTCTTAATAATATTATTTAAATATTACAATTTTAATGATGAATTTTCCATAACGGATATTCAGGTTCATCGGGCTTAACCTCTAAGCAGTTTCACGTACTGTTTAACTCTCTATTCAGAGTTCTTTTCAACTTTCCCTCACGGTACTTGTTTACTATCGGTCTCATGGTTATATTTAGTTTTAGATGGAGTTTACCACCCACTTAGTGCTGCACTATCAAGCAACACGACTCTTTGGAAACATCATCTAGCAATCATTAACGTTATACGGGCCTGGCACCCTCTATGGGTAAATGGCCTCATTTAAGAAGGACTTAAATCATTAATTTCTCATACTAGAATATTGACGCTCCATACACTGCATCTCACATTTGCCATATAGACAAAGTGACTTAGTGCTGAACTGTTTTCTTTTCGCTCGCCGCTACTAAGAAAATCCTTGTTAGTTTCTTTTCCTCCCCTAATTAATATGCTTAAATTCAGGGGGTAGTCCCATATGAGTTGAGGTTGTATATATAACTATATTTTGCCATAAATTCTTTATATATAAATGATAAAACAATCAATTAAATTCGTTATAAATAGTTCCAATAGTTCTTGTAAGCAAAGTCATTTTTATCCATTTAACGAACCAACGAAGAATAATAACAAAACCAAGATTTTTCTTTTTCCGAATCATTAATAAGAGACAATTCTAGATGAAAAATATTTCAATTTTTTATGCTAGACATTTCTCAGTATTATTTGATTGAAAAAGAAAATATTTCTCTTCGTTTTTCACATTCAAATGTGAGATAATGTTTTTCATTTCTTTTTTAATATTATGAATAAAATCATTATTTAATCCAATAATATACCATATGCTTATAAAAAATTTATAAACAACTTAATTAGCATAGTCTTACAACCCTCAACCATATGTAGTCCAAGCAGCACTATAAAATTAATTAAAGTACATAACAGCATGGACTGCGATATGCGTTCAAAATGTCGATGTTCATGTGTCCTGCAGTTCACACGATGACGCACAGTTTGCTGCGTTCTTCATCGACCCATGAGCCGAGTGATCCACCGCTTAGAGTTTTATAATTCAATTTTATATAATGTCAATATTGTTTTTATTGAAAGAAATTAAAAATACACCATTTTACTGGCATATATCAATTCCTTCAATAAATTTATTTTTATACCTAAAATAAATGTTGCGAAATGTCTTAGTTTCATATAAGCATTATGTATCATAATAATCTGGTTATGGTTTGCTATTTTGGGTGACACATACTGCAAAATTTATATAAAACATTAACCTGATGGATGACAGGTACAAACATTGTATATTTTAGGTTGTTGCATTAGCCAACGTATGCTCATAACATAGATGAACAATACATATTCGCAACGCGTGTATATTATGGTCCATATACACACACACTTATTTTGATTACCACACATTCAAAATTATTTTTATTTTAATTCGACTTCTACTTTCGAATTTAGTTTAGTTTCTTCGATTTCCATTTTCGAGAATTTGTTTTTATAGGAAACGCCGTTGTTGTAGTAAGTACTGCCACAAATACGCACAGCAACATTAATAATGTTAAAGTCTTTTTATGAGGTTGCCAAGCCCCACATATAAAATAAAAGCCATCTTCATTTTATTTTGACTTTAACTTTTGATTCCGTGGAATCATTTTGTAATATTTTTATTTTGGTAAATTGTATTTATTTGTATTATAACAAATATTTATTAACGATAAGGATATTATACAATAATGATCCTTCCGCAGGTTCACCTACGGAAACCTTGTTACGACTTTTACTTCCTCTAAATAATCAAGTTCGGTCAACTTTTGCGAAACAACCGTAACACGCAAGGCGTCACAGTGATCACGTCCGGAGACCTCACTAAATAATTCAATCGGTAGTAGCGACGGGCGGTGTGTACAAAGGGCAGGGACGTAATCAATGCGAGTTAATGACTCACACTTACTGGGAATTCCAAGTTCATGTGAACAGTTTCAGTTCACAATCCCAAGCATGAAAGTGGTTCAGCGGTTTACCCGGACCTCTCGGTCTAGGAAATACACGTTGATACTTTCATTGTAGCGCGCGTGCAGCCCAGGACATCTAAGGGCATCACAGACCTGTTATTGCTCAATCTCATTATTGCTAGACGCAATTTGTCCATTTAAGAAGCTAGTGTCCTTATAATGGGACAAACCAACAGGTACGGCTCCACTTACATAAACACATTCAAACACAATAAACATTTTACTGCCACCATGAATGAAGGCTACATAAGCTTCAGCACCATAATCCTGAAGATATCTATTTAATATATTTGAGTCTCGTTCGTTATCGGAATTAACCAGACAAATCACTCCACGAACTAAGAACGGCCATGCACCACCACCCATAGATTCGAGAAAGAGCTATCAATCTGTCTTACACACTTATGTTCGGACCTGGTAAGTTTTCCCGTGTTGAGTCAAATTAAGCCGCAGGCTCCACTCCTGGTGGTGCCCTTCCGTCAATTCCTTTAAGTTTCAGCTTTGCAACCATACTTCCCCCGGAGCCCAAAAGCTTTGGTTTCCCGGGAAGCGACTGAGAGAGCCATAAAAGTAGCTACACCCAATTGCTAGCTGGCATCGTTTATGGTTAGAACTAGGGCGGTATCTGATCGCCTTCGAACCTCTAACTTTCGTTCTTGATTAATGAAAACATCTTTGGCAAATGCTTTCGCTTAAGTTAGTCTTACGACGGTCCAAGAATTTCACCTCTCGCGTCGTAATACTAATGCCCCCAAACTGCTTCTATTAATCATTACCTCTTGATCTGAAAACCAATGAAAGCAGAACAGAGGTCTTATTTCATTATCCCATGCACAGAATATTCAGGCATTTGAAGCCTGCTTTAAGCACTCTAATTTGTTCAAAGTAATAGTACCGGCCCACAATAACACTCGTTTAAGAGCACTAGTGCAGGTTTTTAAATAGGAGGAACATATGAAAAAATACAAGTATTTAATCACATATAAGAACTCCACCGGTAATACGCTTACATACATAAAGGTATAGTACTAACCACAATTGTAAGTTGTACTACCCGTATGAAGCACAAGTTCAACTACGAACGTTTTAACCGCAACAACTTTAATATACGCTATTGGAGCTGGAATTACCGCGGCTGCTGGCACCAGACTTGCCCTCCAATTGGTCCTTGTTAAAGGATTTAAAGTGTACTCATTCCAATTACAGGGCCTCGGATATGAGTCCTGTATTGTTATTTTTCGTCACTACCTCCCCGAGCTGGGAGTGGGTAATTTACGCGCCTGCTGCCTTCCTTAGATGTGGTAGCCGTTTCTCAGGCTCCCTCTCCGGAATCGAACCCTGATTCCCCGTTACCCGTTGCAACCATGGTAGTCCTAGATACTACCATCAAAAGTTGATAGGGCAGACATTTGAAAGATCTGTCGTCGGTACAAGACCATACGATCTGCATGTTATCTAGAGTTCAACCAATATAACGATCTTGCGATCGCTTGGTTTTAGCCTAATAAAAGCACATGTCCCATAAGGTTCATGTTTTAATTGCATGTATTAGCTCTAGAATTACCACAGTTATCCAAGTAACTGTTAACGATCTAAGGAACCATAACTGATATAATGAGCCTTTTGCGGTTTCACTTTTAATTCGTGTGTACTTAGACATGCATGGCTTAATCTTTGAGACAAGCATATAACTACTGGCAGGATCAACCAGAATAATGTTTTTCCTTCATATTCCATTCATATTTTTTGAATCGAAATAAGCAATATAATAGATATATAGATTTTTCACTTTATATAATTCCATGATTTTTATTATATTGAATAAAATTCAATATTTCGCCTTTGGGTAAAATTTTAAATATATAAATATAAGTAAAAAATCTATTCGATTACGGCCATTTTTATATAGCATTCGTAATCCATATTTTCATTTTTAATTTATACTTGTTTTACCAATATAACAAGAATTTCATATAATTATTGTAATATATATGTTTCTATAATTTTATCTTTTTATATATACATATTTCATTATAAAATATCATTTTATTTCCAACATACATAATTATTGTATCCACACATGTACAATTTTGTTTAACCAATATAAATATTAAGTTAAATCATTTGCATTTTGAAGATAAATTTAAAATTTATCTCTTTTCATATATCTCTCTGGTAATATATAACATAAAACCAAGCGCATATGATAATATTTCCACATTTAATATATAATTTTATATTTCTTTCATAAGAATCCATATTTGTATTATACCGTAACGATATAATAATCCAACTATACGGCAGGTAATAAATTAATATTTGCCTGCCTCCAAAAATTAACGATAATATATGGAAACGATTTGTTATTCTATATATAATAGAAACTTGACTTTTGTTTCAACGATATTATCTAAAAAGCGTATATTCCTATTATCCGCGGAGCCAAGTCCCGTGTTCTATAGAACTGAGAAACAAATTTGTACGGATAATAATATACTTTATTTTATGTAACCAATATAAACATAATCCGAAATAAATATTTCGAATAATGCGGGAGGTCGGCAACCACTGCCTACCTATAGTAGTTTTTGAACCCGCTGTCCTCAAAGCGGGTATTTTCAATTCCGTTTGCCACCCAACATACGGTCTATTCTCTTATATATTAAGAGATTATAGGAACATTTCATTTTTTTTCCATTATTCATATATAATATGATTATTTTTTTTTTATACATATAATAAATATTAATTTTTATATGTTTATTATTTAATTTACTCATATAATTGCCAAATTCATATGAATACATAAGTTTTGAACAATATGAGAGGTCGGCAACCACTGCCTACCTATAGTAGTTTTTGAACCCTCTGTCGTAATTCCGGTCGTTTACACTACTATACCCTCTCACTATAATGGCTTTTCTCTATAATACTAAGAGAATATGGGAATATCTCAGCATTTTTTCCCATATACATATAATAATTAACCATTTTCATATGTATATTATTTAATTTAATCATATAATTGCCAAAATCATATGAATACATAAGTTTTGAACAATATGAGAGTCGGCAACCACTGCCTACCTATAGTAGTTTTGAACCCTCTGTCGTAATTCCGGTCGTTTACACTACTATACCCTCTCACTATAATGGATTTTCTCTATAATACTAAGAGAATTGAATATTTCAGCATTTTTTCCCTTATACATATAATAATTAATCATTTTCATATGTATATTATTTAATTTACTCATACAATTGCCAAAATCATATGAATACATAAGTTTTGAACAATATGAGAGGTCGGCAACCACTGCCTACCTATAGTAGTTTTTGAACCCTCTGTCGTAATTCCGTCGTTTACACTACTATACCCTCTCACTAAAGGCTTTTCTCTATAATACTAAGAGAATATGGGAATATCTCAGCATTTTTCCCATATACATATAATAATTAACCATTTTCATATGTATATTATTTAATTTAATCATATAATTGCCAAAATCATATGAATACATAAGTTTTGAACAATATGAGAGGTCGGCAACCACTGCCTACCTATAGTAGTTTTTGAACCCTCTGTCGTAATTCCGGTCGTTACACTACTATACCCTCTCACTATAATGGATTTTCTCTATAATACTAAGAGAATTGGAATATTCAGCATTTTTTCCTTATACATATAATAATTAATCATTTTCAATGTATATTATTTAATTTACTCATACAATTGCCAAATCAATGAATACATAAGTTTTGAACAATATGAGAGTCGGCAACCACTGCCTACCTATAGTAGTTTTTGAACCCTCTGTCGTAATTCGGTGGTTTACACTACTATACCCTCTCACTTAAATGGCTTTTCTCTATAATACTAAGAGAATATGGAATATCTCTCATTTTTTCCCATATACATATAATAATTAATCATTTTCGTATGTATATTATTTAATTTACTCATACAATTGCCAAAAATCATAT